>NW_027274208.1:0-122973 GCF_030028105.1 Mobula birostris | reverse complement strand
AGGATATATTTCAATTTTACTCATAGGTACTGACTTCAAACATGATGGAAACATCATAACATAACTCCCCACATGATTCTGAGATGTTTGACACCAGTTACATCACACAGGCATTCAAGATAAAAAGGTTGATTTCTCAGTGTATGCAGCGCTTTGGCATTGAGAGAATACATTTCAATATTACTCAAATGTACTGACTGCAAACCTAATGGAAACAACATAACATAACTACCCACATGATTCTGAGATGTTTGACACCAGTTATATCACTCAGGCATTGAAGATAAAAAAGTTGAATTCTCAGTGCACTCAGTGCATTGGCATTGAAAGAATACATTTCAATATTACTCAAAACTACTGACTGCAAACCTAATGGAAAGAACTTAAGATAACTCCCCACATGATTCTGAGATGTTTTACACCAGTTACATCACTCAGACGTTCAAGATACAAAAGTAGTTTTCTCTTAACATGCAGAGCGTTGGCATTGAAAGAAGTACAAATTTCAATTTTACTCATTGGTACTCACTGCAATCATGATGGAAACAGCATAACATAACTCCCCACATGATTCTGAGATGTTTGATACCATTTATATCACACAGGCATTCAAGATAAAAAAGTTGATTTCTCAGTGCATGCAGTTCATTCGCATTGAGAGAATACATTTCAATATTACTCAAATGTACGGACTGCAAACCTAATGGAAACAACATAACATAACTCCCCACATGATTCTGAGATGTTTGATACCAGTTATATCACACAGGCATTCAAGATAAAAAGTTGATTTCTCAGTGCATGCAGTGCATTTGCATTGAGAGAATACATTTCAATATTCCTCAAATGTACTGACTGCAAACCTAATGGAAACAACATAACATAACTACCCACATGATTCTGAGATGTTTGATACCATTTATATCACACAGGCATTCAAGATAAAAAAGTTGATTTCTCAGTGCATGCAGTTCATTCGCATTGAGAGAATACATTTCAATATTACTCAAAAGTACTGACTGCAAACCTAATGGAAACAACATAACATAACTCCCCACATGATTCTGAGATGTTTGATACCAGTTATATCACACAGGCATTCAAGATAAAAAAGTTGATTTCTCAGTGCATGCAGTGCATTTGCATTGAGAGAATACATTTCAATATTCCTCAAATGTACTGACTGCAAACCTAATGGAAACAACATAACATAACTACCCACATGATTCTGAGATGTTTGACACCAGTTATATCACTCAGGCATTCAAACTAAAAAAGTTGTCTTGTCAGTGCATGCAGGGCATTGGAATTGAAAGAAGAATACATTTCAATTTTACTGAAAACTACTGACTGCAAACCTAATGGAAACTTCGTAGCATAACCCCCACATGATTCTGAGATGTTTGACAGCAGTTATATCACACAGGTATTCAAGATAAAAAAGTTGATTTCTTATATTTTGCAGTGCGTTGGCATTGAAACAAGTATACATTTTAATTTTACTCACAGCTACTGACTGCAAACCTGATTGGACCATCATAGTATAACTCCCCACATGATTCTGAGATGTTTGACACCAGTTATATCACACAGGTATTCAAGATAAAAAAGTTGATTTCTCAGTGCATGCAGAGCATTGGCATTGAGAGAATACATTTCAATATTACTCAAAACTACTGACTGCAAACCTAATGCAAACAACATAACATAACTACCCACATGATTCTGAGATGTTTGACACCAGCTATATCACTCAGGCATTCAAACCAAAAAAGTTGGTTTCTCAGTGCCTGCAGGGCATTGGAATTGAAAGAAGAATACATTTCAATTTTTCTCAAAACTACTGACTGCAAACATAAAGGAAACATCTGAGCATAACTCTCCACATGATTCTGAGATGTTTAACACCAGTTACATCACTCAGGCGTTCAAGATACAAAAGTAGTTTTCTCTTAACATGCAGAGCGTTGGCATTGAAAGAAGTACAAATTTCAATTTTACTCATTGGTACTCACTGCAATCATGATGGAAACAGCATAACATAACTCCCCACATGATTCTGAGATGTTTGATACCATTTATATCACACAGGCATTCAAGATAAAAAAGTTGATTTCTCAGTGCATGCAGTTCATTCGCATTGAGAGAATACATTTCAATATTACTCAAATGTACGGACTGCAAACCTAATGGAAACAACATAACATAACTCCCCACATGATTCTGAGATGTTTGATACCAGTTATATCACACAGGCGTTCAAGATAAAAAAGTTGATTTCTCAGTGCATGCAGTGCATTTGCATTGAGAGAATACATTTCAATATTCCTCAAATGTACTGACTGCAAACCTAATGGAAACAACATAACATAACTACCCACATGATTCTGAGATGTTTGACACCAGTTATATCACTCAGGCATTCAAACTAAAAAAGTTGTCTTCTCAGTGCATGCAGGGCATTGGAATTGAAAGAAGAATACATTTCAATTTTACTGAAAACTACTGACTGCAAACCTAATGGAAACTTCGTAGCATAACCCCCCACATGATTCTGAGATGTTTGACAGCAGTTATATCACACAGGTATTCAAGATAAAAAATTTGATTTCTTATATTTTGCAGTGCGTTGGCATTGAAACAAGTATACATTTTAATTTTACTCACAGCTACTGACTGCAAACCTGATGGAACCATCATAGTATAACTCCCCACATGATTCTGAGATGTTTGACACCAGTTATATCACACAGGTATTCAAGATAAAAAAGTTGATTTCTCAGTGCATGCAGAGCATTGGCATTGAGAGAATACATTTCAATATTACTCAAAACTACTGACTGCAGACCTAATGGAAACAACATAACATAACTCCCCACATCATTCTGAGATGTTTGACACCAGTTACATCACTCAGGCGTTCAAGATATGTAAGTTGTTTTCTCTTAACATGCAGGGCTTTGGCATTGAAAGAAGTATACATTTCAATTTTACTCACAGCTACTGAAGGCAAACCTGATGGAACCATCATAGCTTAACTCCACACATGATTCTGAGATGTTTGACACCAGTTATATCACAAAGGTATTCAAGATTAAAAAGTTGATTTAGCAGTGCATGCAGTGCATTGGCATTGAAAGAATACATTTCAATATTACTCAAAACTACTGACTGCAAACCTAATGGAAACAACATAACATAACTCCCCACATGATTCTGAGATGTTTGACACCAGTTATATGACTCAGGCATTCAAACTAAAAAAGTTGATTTCTCAGAGCATGCAGGGCATTGGCATTGAAAGAATACATTTCAATATTACTCAAAACTACTGACTGCAAACCTAATGGAAACAACATAACATAACTCCCCACATGATTCTGAGATGTTTGACATCAGTTATATCACACAGGTATACAAGATAAAAAAGTTGATTTCTCAGTGCAGGCTGTTCCTTGGCTTTGAAGGAAGGATATATTTCAATTTTACTCATAGGTACTGACTTCAAACATGATGGAAACATCATAACATAACTCCCCACATGATTCTGAGATGTTTGACACCAGTTACATCACACAGGCATTCAAGATAAAAAGGTTGATTTCTCAGTGTATGCAGCGCTTTGGCATTGAGAGAATACATTTCAATATTACTCAAATGTACTGACTGCAAACCTAATGGAAACAACATAACATAACTACCCACATGATTCTGAGATGTTTGACACCAGTTATATCACTCAGGCATTGAAGATAAAAAAGTTGAATTCTCAGTGCACTCAGTGCATTGGCATTGAAAGAATACATTTCAATATTACTCAAAACTACTGACTGCAAACCTAATGGAAAGAACTTAAGATAACTCCCCACATGATTCTGAGATGTTTTACACCAGTTACATCACTCAGACGTTCAAGATACAAAAGTAGTTTTCTCTTAACATGCAGAGCGTTGGCATTGAAAGAAGTACAAATTTCAATTTTACTCATTGGTACTCACTGCAATCATGATGGAAACAGCATAACATAACTCCCCACATGATTCTGAGATGTTTGATACCATTTATATCACACAGGCATTCAAGATAAAAAAGTTGATTTCTCAGTGCATGCAGTTCATTCGCATTGAGAGAATACATTTCAATATTACTCAAATGTACGGACTGCAAACCTAATGGAAACAACATAACATAACTCCCCACATGATTCTGAGATGTTTGATACCAGTTATATCACACAGGCGTTCAAGATAAAAAAGTTGATTTCTCAGTGCATGCAGTGCATTTGCATTGAGAGAATACATTTCAATATTCCTCAAATGTACTGACTGCAAACCTAATGGAAACAACATAACATAACTACCCACATGATTCTGAGATGTTTGATACCATTTATATCACACAGGCATTCAAGATAAAAAAGTTGATTTCTCAGTGCATGCAGTTCATTCGCATTGAGAGAATACATTTCAATATTACTCAAATGTACGGACTGCAAACCTAATGGAAACAACATAACATAACTCCCCACATGATTCTGAGATGTTTGATACCAGTTATATCACACAGGCGTTCAAGATAAAAAAGTTGATTTCTCAGTGCATGCAGTGCATTTGCATTGAGAGAATACATTTCAATATTCCTCAAATGTACTGACTGCAAACCTAATGGAAACAACATAACATAACTACCCACATGATTCTGAGATGTTTGACACCAGTTATATCACTCAGGCATTCAAACTAAAAAAGTTGTCTTCTCAGTGCATGCAGGGCTTTGGAATTGAAAGAAGAATACATTTCAATTTTACTGAAAACTACTGACTGCAAACCTAATGGAAACTTCGTAGCATAACCCCCCACATGATTCTGAGATGTTTGACAGCAGTTATATCACACAGGTATTCAAGATAAAAAATTTGATTTCTTATATTTTGCAGTGCGTTGGCATTGAAACAAGTATACATTTTAATTTTACTCACAGCTACTGACTGCAAACCTGATGGAACCATCATAGTATAACTCCCCACATGATTCTGAGATGTTTGACACCAGTTATATCACACAGGTATTCAAGATAAAAAAGTTGATTTCTCAGTGTATGCAGAGCATTGGCATTGAGAGAATACATTTCAATATTACTCAAAACTACTGACTGCAAACCTAATGCAAACAACATAACATAACTACCCACATGATTCTGAGATGTTTGACACGAGCTATATCACTCAGGCATTCAAACCAAAAAAGTTGGTTTCTCAGTGCCTGCAGGGCTTTGGAATTGAAAGAAGAATACATTTCAATTTTTCTCAAAACTACTGACTGCAAACATAAAGGAAACATCTGAGCATAACTCTCCACATGATTCTGAGATGTTTGACACCAGTTATATGACTCAGGCATTGAAGATAAAAAAGTTGATTTCTCAGTGCACTCAGTGCATTGGCATTGAAAGAATACATTTCAATATTACTCAAAACTACTGACTGCAAACCTAATGGAAAGAACATAACATAACTCCCCACATGATTCTGAGATGTTTGACATCAGTTATATCACACAGGTGTACAAGATAAAAAAGTTGATTTCTCAGTGCAGGCTGATCCTTGGCTTTGAAAGAAGGATATATATTTCAATTTTACTCATAGGTACTGACTTCAAACATGATGGAAACATCATAACATAACTCCCCACATGATTCTGAGATGTTTGACACCAGTTACATCACTCAGGCGTTCAAGATACAAAAGTAGTTTTCTCTTAACATGCAGTGCGTTGGCATTGAAAGAAGTACACATTTCAATTTTACTCATTGGTACTGACTGCAAACATGATGGAAACATCATAGTATAACTCCCCACATGATTCTGAGACGTTTGATACCAGTTATATCAAACAGGCATTCAAGATAAAAAAGTTGATTTCTCAGTGCATGCAGAGCATTGGCATTGAGAGAATGCATTTCAATATTACTCAAAACTACTGACTGCAAACCTAATGGAAACAACATAACATAACTCCCCACATGATTCTGAGATGTTTGACACCAGTTATATGACTCAGGCATTCAAACTAAAAAAGTTGATTTCTCAGAGCATGCAGGGCATTGGCATTGAAAGAATACATTTCAATATTACTCAAAACTACTGACTGCAAACCTAATGGAAACAACATAACATAACTCCCCACATGATTCTGAGATGTTTGACATCAGTTATATCACACAGGTATACAAGATAAAAAAGTTGATTTCTCAGTGCAGGCTGTTCCTTGGCTTTGAAGGAAGGATATATTTCAATTTTACTCATAGGTACTGACTTCAAACATGATGGAAACATCATAACATAACTCCCCACATGATTCTGAGATGTTTGATACCATTTATATCACACAGGCATTCAAGATAAAAAAGTTGATTTCTCAGTGCATGCAGTTCATTCGCATTGAGAGAATACATTTCAATATTACTCAAAAGTACTGACTGCAAACCTAATGGAAACAACATAACATAACTCCCCACATGATTCTGAGATGTTTGATACCAGTTATATCACACAGGCATTCAAGATAAAAAAGTTGATTTCTCAGTGCATGCAGTGCATTTGCATTGAGAGAATACATTTCAATATTCCTCAAATGTACTGACTGCAAACCTAATGGAAACAACATAACATAACTACCCACATGATTCTGAGATGTTTGACACCAGTTATATCACTCAGGCATTCAAACTAAAAAAGTTGTCTTCTCAGTGCATGCAGGGCATTGGAATTGAAAGAAGAATACATTTCAATTTTACTGAAAACTACTGACTGCAAACCTAATGGAAACTTCGTAGCATAACCCCCCACATGATTCTGAGATGTTTGACAGCAGTTATATCACACAGGTATTCAAGATAAAAAAGTTGATTTCTTATATTTTGCAGTGCGTTGGCATTGAAACAAGTATACATTTTAATTTTACTCACAGCTACTGACTGCAAACCTGATTGGACCATCATAGTATAACTCCCCACATGATTCTGAGATGTTTGACACCAGTTATATCACACAGGTATTCAAGATAAAAAAGTTGATTTCTCAGTGCATGCAGAGCATTGGCATTGAGAGAATACATTTCAATATTACTCAAAACTACTGACTGCAGACCTAATGGAAACAACATAACATAACTCCCCACATCATTCTGAGATGTTTGACACCAGTTACATCACTCAGGCGTTCAAGATATGAAAGTTGTTTTCTCTTAACATGCAGGGCTTTGGCATTGAAAGAAGTATACATTTCAATTTTACTCACAGCTACTGACTGCAAACCTGATGGAACCATCATAGCTTAACTCCACACATGATTCTGAGATGTTTGACACCAGTTATATCACAAAGGTATTCAAGATTAAAAAGTTGATTTAGCAGTGCATGCAGTGCATTGGCATTGAAAGAATACATTTCAATATTACTCAAAACTACTGACTGCAAACCTAATGGAAACAACATAACATAACTCCCCACATGATTCTGAGATGTTTGACACCAGTTATATGACTCAGGCATTCAAACTAAAAAAGTTGATTTCTCAGAGCATGCAGGGCATTGGCATTGAAAGAATACATTTCAATATTACTCAAAACTACTGACTGCAAACCTAATGGAAACAACATAACATAACTCCCCACATGATTCTGAGATGTTTGACATCAGTTATATCACACAGGTATACAAGATAAAAAAGTTGATTTCTCAGTGCAGGCTGTTCCTTGGCTTTGAAGGAAGGATATATTTCAATTTTACTCATAGGTACTGACTTCAAACATGATGGAAACATCATAACATAACTCCCCACATGATTCTGAGATGTTTGACACCAGTTACATCACACAGGCATTCAAGATAAAAAGGTTGATTTCTCAGTGTATGCAGCGCTTTGGCATTGAGAGAATACATTTCAATATTACTCAAATATACTGACTGCAAACCTAATGGAAACAACATAACATAACTACCCACATGATTCTGAGATGTTTGACACCAGTTATATCACTCAGGCATTGAAGATAAAAAAGTTGAATTCTCAGTGCACTCAGTGCATTGGCATTGAAAGAATACATTTCAATATTACTCAAAACTACTGACTGCAAACCTAATGGAAAGAACTTAAGATAACTCCCCACATGATTCTGAGATGTTTTACACCAGTTACATCACTCAGACGTACAAGATACAAAAGTAGTTTTCTCTTAACATGCAGAGCGTTGGCATTGAAAGAAGTACAAATTTCAATTTTACTCATTGGTACTCACTGCAATCATGATGGAAACAGCATAACATAACTCCCCACATGATTCTGAGATGTTTGATACCATTTATATCACACAGGCATTCAAGATAAAAAAGTTGATTTCTCAGTGCATGCAGTTCATTCGCATTGAGAGAATACATTTCAATATTACTCAAATGTACGGACTGCAAACCTAATGGAAACAACATAACATAACTCCCCACATGATTCTGAGATGTTTGATACCAGTTATATCACACAGGCGTTCAAGATAAAAAAGGTTGATTTCTCAGTGCATGCAGTGCATTTGCATTGAGAGAATACATTTCAATATTCCTCAAATGTACTGACTGCAAACCTAATGGAAACAACATAACATAACTACCCACATGATTCTGAGATGTTTGACACCAGTTATATCACTCAGGCATTCAAACTAAAAAAGTTGTCTTCTCAGTGCATGCAGGGCATTGGAATTGAAAGAAGAATACATTTCAATTTTACTGAAAACTACTGACTGCAAACCTAATGGAAACTTCGTAGCATAACCCCCCACATGATTCTGAGATGTTTGACAGCAGTTATATCACACAGGTATTCAAGATAAAAAATTTGATTTCTTATATTTTGCAGTGCGTTGGCATTGAAACAAGTATACATTTTAATTTTACTCACAGCTACTGACTGCAAACCTGATGGAACCATCATAGCATAACTCCCCACATGATTCTGAGATGTTTGACACCAGTCATATCGCACAGGTATACAAGATAAAAAAGTTGATTTCTCAGTGCACTCAGTGCATTGGCATTGAAAGAATACATTTCAATATTACTCAAAACTACTGACTGCAGACCTAATGGAAACAACATAACATAACTCCCCACATCATTCTGAGATGTTTGACACCAGTTACATCACTCAGGCGTTCAAGATATGAAAGTTGTTTTCTCTTAACATGCAGGGCTTTGGCATTGAAAGAAGTATACATTTCAATTTTACTCACAGCTACTGACTGCAAACCTGATGGAACCATCATAGCTTAACTCCACACATGATTCTGAGATGTTTGACACCAGTTATATCACACAGGTATACAAGATAAAAAAGTTGATTTCTCAGTGCAGGCTGTTCCTTGGCTTTGAAGGAAGGATATATTTCAATTTTACTCATAGGTACTGACTTCAAACATGATGGAAACATCATAACATAACTCCCCACATGATTCTGAGATGTTTGACACCAGTTACATCACACAGGCATTCAAGATAAAAAGGTTGATTTCTCAGTGTATGCAGCGCTTTGGCATTGAGAGAATACATTTCAATATTACTCAAATGTACTGACTGCAAACCTAATGGAAACAACATAACATAACTACCCACATGATTCTGAGATGTTTGACACCAGTTATATCACTCAGGCATTGAAGATAAAAAAGTTGAATTCTCAGTGCACTCAGTGCATTGGCATTGAAAGAATACATTTCAATATTACTCAAAACTACTGACTGCAAACCTAATGGAAAGAACTTAAGATAACTCCCCACATGATTCTGAGATGTTTTACACCAGTTACATTACTCAGACGTTCAAGATACAAAAGTAGTTTTCTCTTAACATGCAGAGCGTTGGCATTGAAAGAAGTACAAATTTCAATTTTACTCATTGGTACTCACTGCAATCATGATGGAAACAGCATAACATAACTCCCCACATGATTCTGAGACGTTTGATACCAGTTATATCAAACAGGCATTCAAGATAAAAAAGTTGATTTCTCAGTGCATGCAGAGCATTGGCATTGAGAGAATGCATTTCAATATTACTCAAAACTACTGACTGCAAACCTAATGGAAACAACATAACATAACTCCCCACATGATTCTGAGATGTTTGACATCAGTTATATCACACAGGTATACAAGATAAAAAAGTTGATTTCTCAGTGCAGGCTGTTCCTTGGCTTTGAAGGAAGGATATATTTCAATTTTACTCATAGGTACTGACTTCAAACATGATGGAAACATCATAACATAACTCCCCACATGATTCTGAGATGTTTGATACCATTTATATCACACAGGCATTCAAGATAAAAAAGTTGATTTCTCAGTGCATGCAGTTCATTCGCATTGAGAGAATACATTTCAATATTACTCAAAAGTACTGACTGCAAACCTAATGGAAACAACATAACATAACTCCCCACATGATTCTGAGATGTTTGATACCAGTTATATCACACAGGCATTCAAGATAAAAAAGTTGATTTCTCAGTGCATGCAGTGCATTTGCATTGAGAGAATACATTTCAATATTCCTCAAATGTACTGACTGCAAACCTAATGGAAACAACATAACATAACTGCCCACATGATTCTGAGATGTTTGACACCAGTTATATCACTCAGGCATTCAAACTAAAAAAGTTGTCTTCTCAGTGCATGCAGGGCATTGGAACTGAAAGAAGAATACATTTCAATTTTACTGAAAACTACTGACTGCAAACCTAATGGAAACTTCGTAGCATAACCCCCCACATGATTCTGAGATGTTTGACAGCAGTTATATCACACAGGTATTCAAGATAAAAAAGTTGATTTCTTATATTTTGCAGTGCGTTGGCATTGAAACAAGTATACATTTTAATTTTACTCACAGCTACTGACTGCAAACCTGATTGGACCATCATAGTATAACTCCCCACATGATTCTGAGATGTTTGACACCAGTTATATCACACAGGTATTCAAGATAAAAAAGTTGATTTCTCAGTGCATGCAGAGCTTTGGCATTGAGAGAATACATTTCAATATTACTCAAAACTACTGACTGCAAACCTAATGCAAACAACATAACATAACTACCCACATGATTCTGAGATGTTTGACACCAGCTATATCACTCAGGCATTCAAACCAAAAAAGTTGGTTTCTCAGTGCCTGCAGGGCATTGGAATTGAAAGAAGAATACATTTCAATTTTTCTCAAAACTACTGACTGCAAACATAAAGGAAACATCTGAGCATAACTCTCCACATGATTCTGAGATGTTTAACACCAGTTACATCACTCAGGCGTTCAAGATACAAAAGTAGTTTTCTCTTAACATGCAGAGCGTTGGCATTGAAAGAAGTACAAATTTCAATTTTACTCATTGGTACTCACTGCAATCATGATGGAAACAGCATAACATAACTCCCCACATGATTCTGAGATGTTTGATACCATTTATATCACACAGGCATTCAAGATAAAAAAGTTGATTTCTCAGTGCATGCAGTTCATTCGCATTGAGAGAATACATTTCAATATTACTCAAATGTACGGACTGCAAACCTAATGGAAACAACATAACATAACTCCCCACATGATTCTGAGATGTTTGATACCAGTTATATCACACAGGCGTTCAAGATAAAAAAGTTGATTTCTCAGTGCATGCAGTGCATTTGCATTGAGAGAATACATTTCAATATTCCTCAAATGTACTGACTGCAAACCTAATGGAAACAACATAACATAACTACCCACATGATTCTGAGATGTTTGACACCAGTTATATCACTCAGGCATTCAAACTAAAAAAGTTGTCTTCTCAGTGCATGCAGGGCATTGGAATTGAAAGAAGAATACATTTCAATTTTACTGAAAACTACTGACTGCAAACCTAATGGAAACTTCGTAGCATAACCCCCCACATGATTCTGAGATGTTTGACAGCAGTTATATCACACAGGTATTCAGATAAAAAATTTGATTTCTTATATTTTGCAGTGCGTTGGCATTGAAACAAGTATACATTTTAATTTTACTCACAGCTACTGACTGCAAACCTGATGGAACCATCATAGCATAACTCCCCACATGATTCTGAGATGTTTGACACCAGTCATATCGCACAGGTATACAAGATAAAAAAGTTGATTTCTCAGTGCACTCAGTGCATTGGCATTGAAAGAATACATTTCAATATTACTCAAAACTGCTGACTGCAGACCTAATGGAAACAACATAACATAACTCCCCACATCATTCTGAGATGTTTGACACCAGTTACATCACTCAGGCGTTCAAGATATGAAAGTTGTTTTCTCTTAACATGCAGGGCTTTGGCATTGAAAGAAGTATACATTTCAATTTTACTCACAGCTACTGACTGCAAACCTGATGGAACCATCATAGCTTAACTCCACACATGATTCTGAGATGTTTGACACCAGTTATATCACAAAGGTATTCAAGATTAAAAAGTTGATTTAGCAGTGCATGCAGTGCATTGGCATTGAAAGAATACATTTCAATATTACTCAAAACTACTGACTGCAAACCTAATGGAAACAACATAACATAACTCCCCACATGATTCTGAGATGTTTGACACCAGTTATATGACTCAGGCATTCAAACTAAAAAAGTTGATTTCTCAGAGCATGCAGGGCATTGGCATTGAAAGAATACATTTCAATATTACTCAAAACTACTGACTGCAAACCTAATGGAAACAACATAACATAACTCCCCACATGATTCTGAGATGTTTGACATCAGTTATATCACACAGGTATACAAGATAAAAAAGTTGATTTCTCAGTGCAGGCTGTTCCTTGGCTTTGAAGGAAGGATATATTTCAATTTTACTCATAGGTACTGACTTCAAACATGATGGAAACATCATAACATAACTCCCCACATGATTCTGAGATGTTTGACACCAGTTACATCACACAGGCATTCAAGATAAAAAGGTTGATTTCTCAGTGTATGCAGCGCTTTGGCATTGAGAGAATACATTTCAATATTACTCAAATGTACTGACTGCAAACCTAATGGAAACAACATAACATAACTACCCACATGATTCTGAGATGTTTGACACCAGTTATATCACTCAGGCATTGAAGATAAAAAAGTTGAATTCTCAGTGCACTCAGTGCATTGGCATTGAAAGAATACATTTCAATATTACTCAAAACTACTGACTGCAAACCTAATGGAAAGAACTTAAGATAACTCCCCACATGATTCTGAGATGTTTTACACCAGTTACATCACTCAGACGTTCAAGATACAAAAGTAGTTTTCTCTTAACATGCAGAGCGTTGGCATTGAAAGAAGTACAAATTTCAATTTTACTCATTGGTACTCACTGCAATCATGATGGAAACAGCATAACATAACTCCCCACATGATTCTGAGATGTTTGATACCATTTATATCACACAGGCATTCAAGATAAAAAAGTTGCTTTCTCAGTGCATGCAGTTCATTCGCATTGAGAGAATACATTTCAATATTACTCAAAAGTACTGACTGCAAACCTAATGGAAACAACATAACATAACTCCCCACATGATTCTGAGATGTTTGACACCAGTTACATCACTCAGGCGTTCAAGATACAAAAGTAGATTTCTCTTAACATGCAGTGCGTTGGCATTGAAAGAAGTACACATTTCAATTTTACTCATTGGTACTGACTGCAAACATGATGGAAACATCATAGTATAACTCCCCACATGATTCTGAGACGTTTGATACCAGTTATATCAAACAGGCATTCAAGATAAAAAAGTTGATTTCTCAGTGCATGCAGAGCATTGGCATTGAGAGAATGCATTTCAATATTACTCAAAACTACTGACTGCAAACCTAATGGAAACAACATAACATAACTCCCCACATGATTCTGAGATGTTTGACACCAGTTATATGACTCAGGCATTCAAACTAAAAAAGTTGATTTCTCAGAGCATGCAGGGCATTGGCATTGAAAGAATACATTTCAATATTACTCAAAACTACTGACTGCAAACCTAATGGAAACAACATAACATAACTCCCCACATGATTCTGAGATGTTTGACATCAGTTATATCACACAGGTATACAAGATAAAAAAGTTGATTTCTCAGTGCAGGCTGTTCCTTGGCTTTGAAGGAAGGATATATTTCAATTTTACTCATAGGTACTGACTTCAAACATGATGGAAACATCATAACATAACTCCCCACATGATTCTGAGATGTTTGATACCATTTATATCACACAGGCATTCAAGATAAAAAAGTTGATTTCTCAGTGCATGCAGTTCATTCGCATTGAGAGAATACATTTCAATATTACTCAAAAGTACTGACTGCAAACCTAATGGAAACAACATAACATAACTCCCCACATGATTCTGAGATGTTTGATACCAGTTATATCACACAGGCATTCAAGATAAAAAAGTTGATTTCTCAGTGCATGCAGTGCATTTGCATTGAGAGAATACATTTCAATATTCCTCAAATGTACTGACTGCAAACCTAATGGAAACAACATAACATAACTACCCACATGATTCTGAGATGTTTGACACCAGTTATATCACTCAGGCATTCAAACTAAAAAAGTTGTCTTCTCAGTGCATGCAGGGCATTGGAATTGAAAGAAGAATACATTTCAATTTTACTGAAAACTACTGACTGCAAACCTAATGGAAACTTCGTAGCATAACCCCCCACATGATTCTGAGATGTTTGACAGCAGTTATATCACACAGGTATTCAAGATAAAAAAGTTGATTTCTTATATTTTGCAGTGCGTTGGCATTGAAACAAGTATACATTTTAATTTTACTCACAGCTACTGACTGCAAACCTGATTGGACCATCATAGTATAACTCCCCACATGATTCTGAGATGTTTGACACCAGTTATATCACACAGGTATTCAAGATAAAAAAGTTGATTTCTCAGTGCATGCAGAGCATTGGCATTGAGAGAATACATTTCAATATTACTCAAAACTACTGACTGCAAACCTAATGCAAACAACATAACATAACTACCCACATGATTCTGAGATGTTTGACACCAGCTATATCACTCAGGCATTCAAACCAAAAAAGTTGGTTTCTCAGTGCCTGCAGGGCATTGGAATTGAAAGAAGAATACATTTCAATTTTTCTCAAAACTACTGACTGCAAACATAAAGGAAACATCTGAGCATAACTCTCCACATGATTCTGAGATGTTTAACACCAGTTACATCACTCAGGCGTTCAAGATACAAAAGTAGTTTTCTCTTAACATGCAGAGCGTTGGCATTGAAAGAAGTACAAATTTCAATTTTACTCATTGGTACTCACTGCAATCATGATGGAAACAGCATAACATAACTCCCCACATGATTCTGAGCTGTTTGATACCATTTATATCACACAGGCATTCAAGATAAAAAAGTTGATTTCTCAGTGCATGCAGTTCATTCGCATTGAGAGAATACATTTCAATATTACTCAAATGTACGGACTGCAAACCTAATGGAAACAACATAACATAACTCCCCACATGATTCTGAGATGTTTGACACCAGTTACATCACTCAGGCGTTCAAGATACAAAAGTAGATTTCTCTTAACATGCAGTGCGTTGGCATTGAAAGAAGTACACATTTCAATTTTACTCATTGGTACTGACTGCAAACATGATGGAAACATCATAGTATAACTCCCCACATGATTCTGAGACGTTTGATACCAGTTATATCAAACAGGCATTCAAGATAAAAAAGTTGATTTCTCAGTGCATGCAGAGCATTGGCATTGAGAGAATGCATTTCAATATTACTCAAAACTACTGACTGCAAACCTAATGGAAACAACATAACATAACTCCCCACATGATTCTGAGATGTTTGACACCAGTTATATGACTCAGGCATTCAAACTAAAAAAGTTGATTTCTCAGAGCATGCAGGGCATTGGCATTGAAAGAATACATTTCAATATTACTCAAAACTACTGACTGCAAACCTAATGGAAACAACATAACATAACTCCCCACATGATTCTGAGATGTTTGACATCAGTTATATCACACAGGTATACAAGATAAAAAAGTTGATTTCTCAGTGCAGGCTGTTCCTTGGCTTTGAAGGAAGGATATATTTCAATTTTACTCATAGGTACTGACTTCAAACATGATGGAAACATCATAACATAACTCCCCACATGATTCTGAGATGTTTGATACCATTTATATCACACAGGCATTCAAGATAAAAAAGTTGATTTCTCAGTGCATGCAGTTCATTCGCATTGAGAGAATACATTTCAATATTACTCAAAAGTACTGACTGCAAACCTAATGGAAACAACATAACATAACTCCCCACATGATTCTGAGATGTTTGATACCAGTTATATCACACAGGCATTCAAGATAAAAAAGTTGATTTCTCAGTGCATGCAGTGCATTTGCATTGAGAGAATACATTTCAATATTCCTCAAATGTACTGACTGCAAACCTAATGGAAACAACATAACATAACTACCCACATGATTCTGAGATGTTTGACACCAGTTATATCACTCAGGCATTCAAACTAAAAAAGTTGTCTTCTCAGTGCATGCAGGGCATTGGAATTGAAAGAAGAATACATTTCAATTTTACTGAAAACTACTGACTGCAAACCTAATGGAAACTTCGTAGCATAACCCCCCACATGATTCTGAGATGTTTGACAGCAGTTATATCACACAGGTATTCAAGATAAAAAAGTTGATTTCTTATATTTTGCAGTGCGTTGGCATTGAAACAAGTATACATTTTAATTTTACTCACAGCTACTGACTGCAAACCTGATTGGACCATCATAGTATAACTCCCCACATGATTCTGAGATGTTTGACACCAGTTATATCACACAGGTATTCAAGATAAAAAAGTTGATTTCTCAGTGCATGCAGAGCATTGGCATTGAGAGAATACATTTCAATATTACTCAAAACTACTGACTGCAAACCTAATGCAAACAACATAACATAACTACCCACATGATTCTGAGATGTTTGACACCAGCTATATCACTCAGGCATTCAAACCAAAAAAGTTGGTTTCTCAGTGCCTGCAGGGCATTGGAATTGAAAGAAGAATACATTTCAATTTTTCTCAAAACTACTGACTGCAAACATAAAGGAAACATCTGAGCATAACTCTCCACATGATTCTGAGATGTTTAACACCAGTTACATCACTCAGGCGTTCAAGATATGAAAGTTGTTTTCTCTTAACATGCAGGGCTTTGGCATTGAAAGAAGTATACATTTCAATTTTACTCACAGCTACTGACTGCAAACCTGATGGAACCATCATAGCTTAACTCCACACATGATTCTGAGATGTTTGACACCAGTTATATCACAAAGGTATTCAAGATTAAAAAGTTGATTTAGCAGTGCATGCAGGGCATTGGCATTGAAAGAATACATTTCAATATTACTCAAAACTACTGACTGCAAACCTAATGGAAACAACATAACATAACTCCCCACATGATTCTGAGATGTTTGACACCAGTTATATGACTCAGGCATTCAAACTAAAAAAGTTGATTTCTCAGAGCATGCAGGGCATTGGCATTGAAAGAATACATTTCAATATTACTCAAAACTACTGACTGCAAACCTAATGGAAACAACATAACATAACTCCCCACATGATTCTGAGATGTTTGACATCAGTTATATCACACAGGTATACAAGATAAAAAAGTTGATTTCTCAGTGCAGGCTGTTCCTTGGCTTTGAAGGAAGGATATATTTCAATTTTACTCATAGGTACTGACTTCAAACATGATGGAAACATCATAACATAACTCCCCACATGATTCTGAGATGTTTGACACCAGTTACATCACACAGGCATTCAAGATAAAAAGGTTGATTTCTCAGTGTATGCAGCGCTTTGGCATTGAGAGAATACATTTCAATATTACTCAAATGTACTGACTGCAAACCTAATGGAAACAACATAACATAACTACCCACATGATTCTGAGATGTTTGACACCAGTTATATCACTCAGGCATTGAAGATAAAAAAGTTGAATTCTCAGTGCACTCAGTGCATTGGCATTGAAAGAATACATTTCAATATTACTCAAAACTACTGACTGCAAACCTAATGGAAAGAACTTAAGATAACTCCCCACATGATTCTGAGATGTTTTACACCAGTTACATCACTCAGACGTTCAAGATACAAAAGTAGTTTTCTCTTAACATGCAGAGCGTTGGCATTGAAAGAAGTACAAATTTCAATTTTACTCATTGGTACTCACTGCAATCATGATGGAAACAGCATAACATAACTCCCCACATGATTCTGAGATGTTTGATACCATTTATATCACACAGGCATTCAAGATAAAAAAGTTGATTTCTCAGTGCATGCAGTTCATTCGCATTGAGAGAATACATTTCAATATTACTCAAAAGTACTGACTGCAAACCTAATGGAAACAACATAACATAACTCCCCACATGATTCTGAGATGTTTGACACCAGTTACATCACTCAGGCGTTCAAGATACAAAAGTAGATTTCTCTTAACATGCAGTGCGTTGGCATTGAAAGAAGTACACATTTCAATTTTACTCATTGGTACTGACTGCAAACATGATGGAAACATCATAGTATAACTCCCCACATGATTCTGAGACGTTTGATACCAGTTATATCAAACAGGCATTCAAGATAAAAAAGTTGATTTCTCAGTGCATGCAGAGCATTGGCATTGAGAGAATGCATTTCAATATTACTCAAAACTACTGACTGCAAACCTAATGGAAACAACATAACATAACTCCCCACATGATTCTGAGATGTTTGACATCAGTTATATCACACAGGTATACAAGATAAAAAAGTTGATTTCTCAGTGCAGGCTGTTCCTTGGCTTTGAAGGAAGGATATATTTCAATTTTACTCATAGGTACTGACTTCAAACATGATGGAAACATCATAACATAACTCCCCACATGATTCTGAGATGTTTGATACCATTTATATCACACAGGCATTCAAGATAAAAAAGTTGATTTCTCAGTGCATGCAGTTCATTCGCATTGAGAGAATACATTTCAATATTACTCAAAAGTACTGACTGCAAACCTAATGGAAACAACATAACATAACTCCCCACATGATTCTGAGATGTTTGATACCAGTTATATCACACAGGCATTCAAGATAAAAAAGTTGATTTCTCAGTGCATGCAGTGCATTTGCATTGAGAGAATACATTTCAATATTCCTCAAATGTACTGACTGCAAACCTAATGGAAACAACATAACATAACTACCCACATGATTCTGAGATGTTTGACACCAGTTATATCACTCAGGCATTCAAACTAAAAAAGTTGTCTTCTCAGTGCATGCAGGGCATTGGAACTGAAAGAAGAATACATTTCAATTTTACTGAAAACTACTGACTGCAAACCTAATGGAAACTTCGTAGCATAACCCCCCACATGATTCTGAGATGTTTGACAGCAGTTATATCACACAGGTATTCAAGATAAAAAAGTTGATTTCTTATATTTTGCAGTGCGTTGGCATTGAAACAAGTATACATTTTAATTTTACTCACAGCTACTGACTGCAAACCTGATTGGACCATCATAGTATAACTCCCCACATGATTCTGAGATGTTTGACACCAGTTATATCACACAGGTATTCAAGATAAAAAAGTTGATTTCTCAGTGCATGCAGAGCATTGGCATTGAGAGAATACATTTCAATATTACTCAAAACTACTGACTGCAAACCTAATGCAAACAACATAACATAACTACCCACATGATTCTGAGATGTTTGACACCAGCTATATCACTCAGGCATTCAAACCAAAAAAGTTGGTTTCTCAGTGCCTGCAGGGCATTGGAATTGAAAGAAGAATACATTTCAATTTTTCTCAAAACTACTGACTGCAAACATAAAGGAAACATCTGAGCATAACTCTCCACATGATTCTGAGATGTTTAACACCAGTTACATCACTCAGGCGTTCAAGATACAAAAGTAGTTTTCTCTTAACATGCAGAGCGTTGGCATTGAAAGAAGTACAAATTTCAATTTTACTCATTGGTACTCACTGCAATCATGATGGAAACAGCATAACATAACTCCCCACATGATTCTGAGATGTTTGATACCATTTATATCACACAGGCATTCAAGATAAAAAAGTTGATTTCTCAGTGCATGCAGTTCATTCGCATTGAGAGAATACATTTCAATATTACTCAAATGTACGGACTGCAAACCTAATGGAAACAACATAACATAACTCCCCACATGATTCTGAGATGTTTGATACCAGTTATATCACACAGGCGTTCAAGATAAAAAAGTTGATTTCTCAGTGCATGCAGTGCATTTGCATTGAGAGAATACATTTCAATATTCCTCAAATGTACTGACTGCAAACCTAATGGAAACAACATAACATAACTACCCACATGATTCTGAGATGTTTGACACCAGTTATATCACTCAGGCATTCAAACTAAAAAAGTTGTCTTCTCAGTGCATGCAGGGCATTGGAACTGAAAGAAGAATACATTTCAATTTTACTGAAAACTACTGACTGCAAACCTAATGGAAACTTCGTAGCATAACCCCCCACATGATTCTGAGATGTTTGACAGCAGTTATATCACACAGGTATTCAAGATAAAAAATTTGATTTCTTATATTTTGCAGTGCGTTGGCATTGAAACAAGTATACATTTTAATTTTACTCACAGCTACTGACTGCAAACCTGATGGAACCATCATAGCATAACTCCCCACATGATTCTGAGATGTTTGACACCAGTCATATCGCACAGGTATACAAGATAAAAAAGTTGATTTCTCAGTGCACTCAGTGCATTGGCATTGAAAGAATACATTTCAATATTACTCAAAACTACTGACTGCAGACCTAATGGAAACAACATAACATAACTCCCCACATCATTCTGAGATGTTTGACACCAGTTACATCACTCAGGCGTTCAAGATATGAAAGTTGTTTTCTCTTAACATGCAGGGCTTTGGCATTGAAAGAAGTATACATTTCAATTTTACTCACAGCTACTGACTGCAAACCTGATGGAACCATCATAGCTTAACTCCACACATGATTCTGAGATGTTTGACACCAGTTATATCACAAAGGTATTCAAGATTAAAAAGTTGATTTAGCAGTGCATGCAGTGCATTGGCATTGAAAGAATACATTTCAATATTACTCAAAACTACTGACTGCAAACCTAATGGAAACAACATAACATAACTCCCCACATGATTCTGAGATGTTTGACACCAGTTATATGACTCAGGCATTCAAACTAAAAAAGTTGATTTCTCAGAGCATGCAGGGCATTGGCATTGAAAGAATACATTTCAATATTACTCAAAACTACTGACTGCAAACCTAATGGAAACAACATAACATAACTCCCCACATGATTCTGAGATGTTTGACATCAGTTATATCACACAGGTATACAAGATAAAAAAGTTGATTTCTCAGTGCAGGCTGTTCCTTGGCTTTGAAGGAAGGATATATTTCAATTTTACTCATAGGTACTGACTTCAAACATGATGGAAACATCATAACATAACTCCCCACATGATTCTGAGATGTTTGACACCAGTTACATCACACAGGCATTCAAGATAAAAAGGTTGATTTCTCAGTGTATGCAGCGCTTTGGCATTGAGAGAATACATTTCAATATTACTCAAATGTACTGACTGCAAACCTAATGGAAACAACATAACATAACTACCCACATGATTCTGAGATGTTTGACACCAGTTATATCACTCAGGCATTGAAGATAAAAAAGTTGAATTCTCAGTGCACTCAGTGCATTGGCATTGAAAGAATACATTTCAATATTACTCAAAACTACTGACTGCAAACCTAATGGAAAGAACTTAAGATAACTCCCCACATGATTCTGAGATGTTTTACACCAGTTACATCACTCAGACGTTCAAGATACAAAAGTAGTTTTCTCTTAACATGCAGAGCGTTGGCATTGAAAGAAGTACAAATTTCAATTTTACTCATTGGTACTCACTGCAATCATGATGGAAACAGCATAACATAACTCCCCACATGATTCTGAGATGTTTGATACCATTTATATCACACAGGCATTCAAGATAAAAAAGTTGATTTCTCAGTGCATGCAGTTCATTCGCATTGAGAGAATACATTTCAATATTACTCAAAAGTACTGACTGCAAACCTAATGGAAACAACATAACATAACTCCCCACATGATTCTGAGATGTTTGACACCAGTTACATCACTCAGGCGTTCAAGATACAAAAGTAGTTTTCTCTTAACATGCAGTGCGTTGGCATTGAAAGAAGTACACATTTCAATTTTACTCATTGGTACTGACTGCAAACATGATGGAAACATCATAGTATAACTCCCCACATGATTCTGAGACGTTTGATACCAGTTATATCAAACAGGCATTCAAGATAAAAAAGTTGATTTCTCAGTGCATGCAGAGCATTGGCATTGAGAGAATGCATTTCAATATTACTCAAAACTACTGACTGCAAACCTAATGGAAACAACATAACATAACTCCCCACATGATTCTGAGATGTTTGACACCAGTTATATGACTCAGGCATTCAAACTAAAAAAGTTGATTTCTCAGAGCATGCAGGGCATTGGCATTGAAAGAATACATTTCAATATTACTCAAAACTACTGACTGCAAACCTAATGGAAACAACATAACATAACTCCCCACATGATTCTGAGATGTTTGACATCAGTTATATCACACAGGTATACAAGATAAAAAAGTTGATTTCTCAGTGCAGGCTGTTCCTTGGCTTTGAAGGAAGGATATATTTCAATTTTACTCATAGGTACTGACTTCAAACATGATGGAATCATCATAACATAACTCCCCACATGATTCTGAGATGTTTGATACCATTTATATCACACAGGCATTCAAGATAAAAAAGTTGATTTCTCAGTGCATGCAGTTCATTCGCATTGAGAGAATACATTTCAATATTACTCAAAAGTACTGACTGCAAACCTAATGGAAACAACATAACATAACTCCCCACATGATTCTGAGATGTTTGATACCAGTTATATCACACAGGCATTCAAGATAAAAAAGTTGATTTCTCAGTGCATGCAGTGCATTTGCATTGAGAGAATACATTTCAATATTCCTCAAATGTACTGACTGCAAACCTAATGGAAACAACATAACATAACTACCCACATGATTCTGAGATGTTTGACACCAGTTATATCACTCAGGCATTCAAACTAAAAAAGTTGTCTTCTCAGTGCATGCAGGGCATTGGAATTGAAAGAAGAATACATTTCAATTTTACTGAAAACTACTGACTGCAAACCTAATGGAAACTTCGTAGCATAACCCCCCACATGATTCTGAGATGTTTGACAGCAGTTATATCACTCAGGCATTCAAACTAAAAAAGTTGTCTTCTCAGTGCATGCAGGGCATTGGAATTGAAAGAAGAATACATTTCAATTTTACTGAAAACTACTGACTGCAAACCTAATGGAAACTTCGTAGCATAACCCCCCACATGATTCTGAGATGTTTGACAGCAGTTATATCACACAGGTATTCAAGATAAAAAATTTGATTTCTTATATTTTGCAGTGCGTTGGCATTGAAACAAGTATACATTTTAATTTTACTCACAGCTACTGACTGCAAACCTGATGGAACCATCATAGCATAACTCCCCACATGATTCTGAGATGTTTGACACCAGTCATATCGCACAGGTATACAAGATAAAAAAGTTGATTTCTCAGTGCCCTCAGTGCATTGGCATTGAAAGAATACATTTCAATATTACTCAAAACTACTGACTGCAGACCTAATGGAAACAACATAACATAACTCCCCACATCATTCTGAGATGTTTGACACCAGTTACATCACTCAGGCGTTCAAGATATGAAAGTTGTTTTCTCTTAACATGCAGGGCTTTGGCATTGAAAGAAGTATACATTTCAATTTTACTCACAGCTACTGACTGCAAACCTGATGGAACCATCATAGCTTAACTCCACACATGATTCTGAGATGTTTGACACCAGTTATATCACAAAGGTATTCAAGATTAAAAAGTTGATTTAGCAGTGCATGCAGTGCATTGGCATTGAAAGAATACATTTCAATATTACTCAAAACTACTGACTGCAAACCTAATGGAAACAACATAACATAACTCCCCACATGATTCTGAGATGTTTGACACCAGTTATATGACTCAGGCATTCAAACTAAAAAAGTTGATTTCTCAGAGCATGCAGGGCATTGGCATTGAAAGAATACATTTCAATATTACTCAAAACTACTGACTGCAAACCTAATGGAAACAACATAACATAACTCCCCGCATGATTCTGAGATGTTTGACATCAGTTATATCACACAGGTATACAAGATAAAAAAGTTGATTTCTCAGTGCAGGCTGTTCCTTGGCTTTGAAGGAAGGATATATTTCAATTTTACTCATAGGTACTGACTTCAAACATGATGGAAACATCATAACATAACTCCCCACATGATTCTGAGATGTTTGACACCAGTTACATCACACAGGCATTCAAGATAAAAAGGTTGATTTCTCAGTGTATGCAGCGCTTTGGCATTGAGAGAATACATTTCAATATTACTCAAATGTACTGACTGCAAACCTAATGGAAACAACATAACATAACTCCCCACATGATTCTGAGATGTTTGATACCAGTTATATCACACAGGCATTCAAGATAAAAAAGTTGATTTCTCAGTGCATGCAGTGCATTTGCATTGAGAGAATACATTTCAATATTCCTCAAATGTACTGACTGCAAACCTAATGGAAACAACATAACATAACTACCCACATGATTCTGAGATGTTTGACACCAGTTATATCACTCAGGCATTCAAACTAAAAAAGTTGTCTTCTCAGTGCATGCAGGGCATTGGAATTGAAAGAAGAATACATTTCAATTTTACTGAAAACTACTGACTGCAAACCTAATGGAAACTTCGTAGCATAACCCCCCACATGATTCTGAGATGTTTGACAGCAGTTATATCACACAGGTATTCAAGATAAAAAATTTGATTTCTTATATTTTGCAGTGCGTTGGCATTGAAACAAGTATACATTTTAATTTTACTCACAGCTACTGACTGCAAACCTGATGGAACCATCATAGCATAACTCCCCACATGATTCTGAGATGTTTGACACCAGTTATATCACACAGGTATTCAAGATAAAAAAGTTGATTTCTCAGTGCATGCAGAGCATTGGCATTGAGAGAATACATTTCAATATTACTCAAAACTACTGACTGCAAACCTAATGCAAACAACATAACATAACTACCCACATGATTCTGAGATGTTTGACACCAGCTATATCACTCAGGCATTCAAACCAAAAAAGTTGGTTTCTCAGTGCCTGCAGGGCATTGGAATTGAAAGAAGAATACATTTCAATTTTTCTCAAAACTACTGACTGCAAACATAAAGGAAACATCTGAGCATAACTCTCCACATGATTCTGAGATGTTTAACACCAGTTACATCACTCAGGCGTTCAAGATATGAAAGTTGTTTTCTCTTAACATGCAGGGCTTTGGCATTGAAAGAAGTATACATTTCAATTTTACTCACAGCTACTGACTGCAAACCTGATGGAACCATCATAGCTTAACTCCACACATGATTCTGAGATGTTTGACACCAGTTATATCACAAAGGTATTCAAGATTAAAAAGTTGATTTAGCAGTGCATGCAGGGCATTGGCATTGAAAGAATACATTTCAATATTACTCAAAACTACTGACTGCAAACCTAATGGAAACAACATAACATAACTCCCCACATGATTCTGAGATGTTTGACACCAGTTATATGACTCAGGCATTCAAACTAAAAAAGTTGATTTCTCAGAGCATGCAGGGCATTGGCATTGAAAGAATACATTTCAATATTACTCAAAACTACTGACTGCAAACCTAATGGAAACAACATAACATAACTCCCCACATGATTCTGAGATGTTTGACATCAGTTATATCACACAGGTATACAAGATAAAAAAGTTGATTTCTCAGTGCAGGCTGTTCCTTGGCTTTGAAGGAAGGATATATTTCAATTTTACTCATAGGTACTGACTTCAAACATGATGGAAACATCATAACATAACTCCCCACATGATTCTGAGATGTTTGACACCAGTTACATCACACAGGCATTCAAGATAAAAAGGTTGATTTCTCAGTGTATGCAGCGCTTTGGCATTGAGAGAATACATTTCAATATTACTCAAATGTACTGACTGCAAACCTAATGGAAACAACATAACATAACTACCCACATGATTCTGAGATGTTTGACACCAGTTATATCACTCAGGCATTGAAGATAAAAAAGTTGAATTCTCAGTGCACTCAGTGCATTGGCATTGAAAGAATACATTTCAATATTACTCAAAACTACTGACTGCAAACCTAATGGAAAGAACTTAAGATAACTCCCCACATGATTCTGAGATGTTTTACACCAGTTACATCACTCAGACGTTCAAGATACAAAAGTAGTTTTCTCTTAACATGCAGAGCGTTGGCATTGAAAGAAGTACAAATTTCAATTTTACTCATTGGTACTCACTGCAATCATGATGGAAACAGCATAACATAACTCCCCACATGATTCTGAGATGTTTGATACCATTTATATCACACAGGCATTCAAGATAAAAAAGTTGATTTCTCAGTGCATGCAGTTCATTCGCATTGAGAGAATACATTTCAATATTACTCAAAAGTACTGACTGCAAACCTAATGGAAACAACATAACATAACTCCCCACATGATTCTGAGATGTTTGACACCAGTTACATCACTCAGGCGTTCAAGATACAAAAGTAGATTTCTCTTAACATGCAGTGCGTTGGCATTGAAAGAAGTACACATTTCAATTTTACTCATTGGTACTGACTGCAAACATGATGGAAACATCATAGTATAACTCCCCACATGATTCTGAGACGTTTGATACCAGTTATATCAAACAGGCATTCAAGATAAAAAAGTTGATTTCTCAGTGCATGCAGAGCATTGGCATTGAGAGAATGCATTTCAATATTACTCAAAACTACTGACTGCAAACCTAATGGAAACAACATAACATAACTCCCCACATGATTCTGAGATGTTTGACATCAGTTATATCACACAGGTATACAAGATAAAAAAGTTGATTTCTCAGTGCAGGCTGTTCCTTGGCTTTGAAGGAAGGATATATTTCAATTTTACTCATAGGTACTGACTTCAAACATGATGGAAACATCATAACATAACTCCCCACATGATTCTGAGATGTTTGATACCATTTATATCACACAGGCATTCAAGATAAAAAAGTTGATTTCTCAGTGCATGCAGTTCATTCGCATTGAGAGAATACATTTCAATATTACTCAAAAGTACTGACTGCAAACCTAATGGAAACAACATAACATAACTCCCCACATGATTCTGAGATGTTTGATACCAGTTATATCACACAGGCATTCAAGATAAAAAAGTTGATTTCTCAGTGCATGCAGTGCATTTGCATTGAGAGAATACATTTCAATATTCCTCAAATGTACTGACTGCAAACCTAATGGAAACAACATAACATAACTACCCACATGATTCTGAGATGTTTGACACCAGTTATATCACTCAGGCATTCAAACTAAAAAAGTTGTCTTCTCAGTGCATGCAGGGCATTGGAACTGAAAGAAGAATACATTTCAATTTTACTGAAAACTACTGACTGCAAACCTAATGGAAACTTCGTAGCATAACCCCCCACATGATTCTGAGATGTTTGACAGCAGTTATATCACACAGGTATTCAAGATAAAAAAGTTGATTTCTTATATTTTGCAGTGCGTTGGCATTGAAACAAGTATACATTTTAATTTTACTCACAGCTACTGACTGCAAACCTGATTGGACCATCATAGTATAACTCCCCACATGATTCTGAGATGTTTGACACCAGTTATATCACACAGGTATTCAAGATAAAAAAGTTGATTTCTCAGTGCATGCAGAGCATTGGCATTGAGAGAATACATTTCAATATTACTCAAAACTACTGACTGCAAACCTAATGCAAACAACATAACATAACTACCCACATGATTCTGAGATGTTTGACACCAGCTATATCACTCAGGCATTCAAACCAAAAAAGTTGGTTTCTCAGTGCCTGCAGGGCATTGGAATTGAAAGAAGAATACATTTCAATTTTTCTCAAAACTACTGACTGCAAACATAAAGGAAACATCTGAGCATAACTCTCCACATGATTCTGAGATGTTTAACACCAGTTACATCACTCAGGCGTTCAAGATACAAAAGTAGTTTTCTCTTAACATGCAGAGCGTTGGCATTGAAAGAAGTACAAATTTCAATTTTACTCATTGGTACTCACTGCAATCATGATGGAAACAGCATAACATAACTCCCCACATGATTCTGAGATGTTTGATACCATTTATATCACACAGGCATTCAAGATAAAAAAGTTGATTTCTCAGTGCATGCAGTTCATTCGCATTGAGAGAATACATTTCAATATTACTCAAATGTACGGACTGCAAACCTAATGGAAACAACATAACATAACTCCCCACATGATTCTGAGATGTTTGATACCAGTTATATCACACAGGCGTTCAAGATAAAAAAGTTGATTTCTCAGTGCATGCAGTGCATTTGCATTGAGAGAATACATTTCAATATTCCTCAAATGTACTGACTGCAAACCTAATGGAAACAACATAACATAACTACCCACATGATTCTGAGATGTTTGACACCAGTTATATCACTCAGGCATTCAAACTAAAAAAGTTGTCTTCTCAGTGCATGCAGGGCATTGGAACTGAAAGAAGAATACATTTCAATTTTACTGAAAACTACTGACTGCAAACCTAATGGAAACTTCGTAGCATAACCCCCCACATGATTCTGAGATGTTTGACAGCAGTTATATCACACAGGTATTCAAGATAAAAAATTTGATTTCTTATATTTTGCAGTGCGTTGGCATTGAAACAAGTATACATTTTAATTTTACTCACAGCTACTGACTGCAAACCTGATGGAACCATCATAGCATAACTCCCCACATGATTCTGAGATGTTTGACACCAGTCATATCGCACAGGTATACAAGATAAAAAAGTTGATTTCTCAGTGCACTCAGTGCATTGGCATTGAAAGAATACATTTCAATATTACTCAAAACTACTGACTGCAGACCTAATGGAAACAACATAACATAACTCCCCACATCATTCTGAGATGTTTGACACCAGTTACATCACTCAGGCGTTCAAGATATGAAAGTTGTTTTCTCTTAACATGCAGGGCTTTGGCATTGAAAGAAGTATACATTTCAATTTTACTCACAGCTACTGACTGCAAACCTGATGGAACCATCATAGCTTAACTCCACACATGATTCTGAGATGTTTGACACCAGTTATATCACAAAGGTATTCAAGATTAAAAAGTTGATTTAGCAGTGCATGCAGTGCATTGGCATTGAAAGAATACATTTCAATATTACTCAAAACTACTGACTGCAAACCTAATGGAAACAACATAACATAACTCCCCACATGATTCTGAGATGTTTGACACCAGTTATATGACTCAGGCATTCAAACTAAAAAAGTTGATTTCTCAGAGCATGCAGGGCATTGGCATTGAAAGAATACATTTCAATATTACTCAAAACTACTGACTGCAAACCTAATGGAAACAACATAACATAACTCCCCACATGATTCTGAGATGTTTGACATCAGTTATATCACACAGGTATACAAGATAAAAAAGTTGATTTCTCAGTGCAGGCTGTTCCTTGGCTTTGAAGGAAGGATATATTTCAATTTTACTCATAGGTACTGACTTCAAACATGATGGAAACATCATAACATAACTCCCCACATGATTCTGAGATGTTTGACACCAGTTACATCACACAGGCATTCAAGATAAAAAGGTTGATTTCTCAGTGTATGCAGCGCTTTGGCATTGAGAGAATACATTTCAATATTACTCAAATGTACTGACTGCAAACCTAATGGAAACAACATAACATAACTACCCACATGATTCTGAGATGTTTGACACCAGTTATATCACTCAGGCATTGAAGATAAAAAAGTTGAATTCTCAGTGCACTCAGTGCATTGGCATTGAAAGAATACATTTCAATATTACTCAAAACTACTGACTGCAAACCTAATGGAAAGAACTTAAGATAACTCCCCACATGATTCTGAGATGTTTTACACCAGTTACATCACTCAGACGTTCAAGATACAAAAGTAGTTTTCTCTTAACATGCAGAGCGTTGGCATTGAAAGAAGTACAAATTTCAATTTTACTCATTGGTACTCACTGCAATCATGATGGAAACAGCATAACATAACTCCCCACATGATTCTGAGATGTTTGATACCATTTATATCACACAGGCATTCAAGATAAAAAAGTTGATTTCTCAGTGCATGCAGTTCATTCGCATTGAGAGAATACATTTCAATATTACTCAAAAGTACTGACTGCAAACCTAATGGAAACAACATAACATAACTCCCCACATGATTCTGAGATGTTTGACACCAGTTACATCACTCAGGCGTTCAAGATACAAAAGTAGTTTTCTCTTAACATGCAGTGCGTTGGCATTGAAAGAAGTACACATTTCAATTTTACTCATTGGTACTGACTGCAAACATGATGGAAACATCATAGTATAACTCCCCACATGATTCTGAGACGTTTGATACCAGTTATATCAAACAGGCATTCAAGATAAAAAAGTTGATTTCTCAGTGCATGCAGAGCATTGGCATTGAGAGAATGCATTTCAATATTACTCAAAACTACTGACTGCAAACCTAATGGAAACAACATAACATAACTCCCCACATGATTCTGAGATGTTTGACACCAGTTATATGACTCAGGCATTCAAACTAAAAAAGTTGATTTCTCAGAGCATGCAGGGCATTGGCATTGAAAGAATACATTTCAATATTACTCAAAACTACTGACTGCAAACCTAATGGAAACAACATAACATAACTCCCCACATGATTCTGAGATGTTTGACATCAGTTATATCACACAGGTATACAAGATAAAAAAGTTGATTTCTCAGTGCAGGCTGTTCCTTGGCTTTGAAGGAAGGATATATTTCAATTTTACTCATAGGTACTGACTTCAAACATGATGGAATCATCATAACATAACTCCCCACATGATTCTGAGATGTTTGATACCATTTATATCACACAGGCATTCAAGATAAAAAAGTTGATTTCTCAGTGCATGCAGTTCATTCGCATTGAGAGAATACATTTCAATATTACTCAAAAGTACTGACTGCAAACCTAATGGAAACAACATAACATAACTCCCCACATGATTCTGAGATGTTTGATACCAGTTATATCACACAGGCATTCAAGATAAAAAAGTTGATTTCTCAGTGCATGCAGTGCATTTGCATTGAGAGAATACATTTCAATATTCCTCAAATGTACTGACTGCAAACCTAATGGAAACAACATAACATAACTACCCACATGATTCTGAGATGTTTGACACCAGTTATATCACTCAGGCATTCAAACTAAAAAAGTTGTCTTCTCAGTGCATGCAGGGCATTGGAATTGAAAGAAGAATACATTTCAATTTTACTGAAAACTACTGACTGCAAACCTAATGGAAACTTCGTAGCATAACCCCCCACATGATTCTGAGATGTTTGACAGCAGTTATATCACTCAGGCATTCAAACTAAAAAAGTTGTCTTCTCAGTGCATGCAGGGCATTGGAATTGAAAGAAGAATACATTTCAATTTTACTGAAAACTACTGACTGCAAACCTAATGGAAACTTCGTAGCATAACCCCCCACATGATTCTGAGATGTTTGACAGCAGTTATATCACACAGGTATTCAAGATAAAAAATTTGATTTCTTATATTTTGCAGTGCGTTGGCATTGAAACAAGTATACATTTTAATTTTACTCACAGCTACTGACTGCAAACCTGATGGAACCATCATAGCATAACTCCCCACATGATTCTGAGATGTTTGACACCAGTCATATCGCACAGGTATACAAGATAAAAAAGTTGATTTCTCAGTGCCCTCAGTGCATTGGCATTGAAAGAATACATTTCAATATTACTCAAAACTACTGACTGCAGACCTAATGGAAACAACATAACATAACTCCCCACATCATTCTGAGATGTTTGACACCAGTTACATCACTCAGGCGTTCAAGATATGAAAGTTGTTTTCTCTTAACATGCAGGGCTTTGGCATTGAAAGAAGTATACATTTCAATTTTACTCACAGCTACTGACTGCAAACCTGATGGAACCATCATAGCTTAACTCCACACATGATTCTGAGATGTTTGACACCAGTTATATCACAAAGGTATTCAAGATTAAAAAGTTGATTTAGCAGTGCATGCAGTGCATTGGCATTGAAAGAATACATTTCAATATTACTCAAAACTACTGACTGCAAACCTAATGGAAACAACATAACATAACTCCCCACATGATTCTGAGATGTTTGACACCAGTTATATGACTCAGGCATTCAAACTAAAAAAGTTGATTTCTCAGAGCATGCAGGGCATTGGCATTGAAAGAATACATTTCAATATTACTCAAAACTACTGACTGCAAACCTAATGGAAACAACATAACATAACTCCCCGCATGATTCTGAGATGTTTGACATCAGTTATATCACACAGGTATACAAGATAAAAAAGTTGATTTCTCAGTGCAGGCTGTTCCTTGGCTTTGAAGGAAGGATATATTTCAATTTTACTCATAGGTACTGACTTCAAACATGATGGAAACATCATAACATAACTCCCCACATGATTCTGAGATGTTTGACACCAGTTACATCACACAGGCATTCAAGATAAAAAGGTTGATTTCTCAGTGTATGCAGCGCTTTGGCATTGAGAGAATACATTTCAATATTACTCAAATGTACTGACTGCAAACCTAATGGAAACAACATAACATAACTCCCCACATGATTCTGAGATGTTTGATACCAGTTATATCACACAGGCATTCAAGATAAAAAAGTTGATTTCTCAGTGCATGCAGTGCATTTGCATTGAGAGAATACATTTCAATATTCCTCAAATGTACTGACTGCAAACCTAATGGAAACAACATAACATAACTACCCACATGATTCTGAGATGTTTGACACCAGTTATATCACTCAGGCATTCAAACTAAAAAAGTTGTCTTCTCAGTGCATGCAGGGCATTGGAATTGAAAGAAGAATACATTTCAATTTTACTGAAAACTACTGACTGCAAACCTAATGGAAACTTCGTAGCATAACCCCCCACATGATTCTGAGATGTTTGACAGCAGTTATATCACACAGGTATTCAAGATAAAAAATTTGATTTCTTATATTTTGCAGTGCGTTGGCATTGAAACAAGTATACATTTTAATTTTACTCACAGCTACTGACTGCAAACCTGATGGAACCATCATAGCATAACTCCCCACATGATTCTGAGATGTTTGACACCAGTCATATCGCACAGGTATACAAGATAAAAAAGTTGCTTTCTCAGTGCCCTCAGTGCATTGGCATTGAAAGAATACATTTCAATATTACTCAAAACTACTGACTGCAGACCTAATGGAAACAACATAACATAACTCCCCACATCATTCTGAGATGTTTGACACCAGTTACATCACTCAGGCGTTCAAGATATGAAAGTTGTTTTCTCTTAACATGCAGGGCTTTGGCATTGAAAGAAGTATACATTTCAATTTTACTCACAGCTACTGACTGCAAACCTGATGGAACCATCATAGCTTAACTCCACACAGGATTATGAGATGTTTGACACCAGTTATATCACAAAGGTATTCAAGATTAAAAAGTTGATTTAGCAGTGCATGCAGTGCATTGGCATTGAAAGAATACATTTCAATATTACTCAAAACTACTGACTGCAAACCTAATGGAAACAACATAACATAACTCCCCACATGATTCTGAGATGTTTGACACCAGTTATATGACTCAGGCATTCAAACTAAAAAAGTTGATTTCTCAGAGCATGCAGGGCATTGGCATTGAAAGAATACATTTCAATATTACTCAAAACTACTGACTGCAAACCTAATGGAAACAACATAACATAACTCCCCACATGATTCTGAGATGTTTGACATCAGTTATATCACACAGGTATACAAGATAAAAAAGTTGATTTCTCAGTGCAGGCTGTTCCTTGGCTTTGAAGGAAGGATATATTTCAATTTTACTCATAGGTACTGACTTCAAACATGATGGAAACATCATAACATAACTCCCCACATGATTCTGAGATGTTTGACACCAGTTACATCACACAGGCATTCAAGATAAAAAGGTTGATTTCTCAGTGTATGCAGCGCTTTGGCATTGAGAGAATACATTTCAATATTCCTCAAATGTACTGACTGCAAACCTAATGGAAACAACATAACATAACTACCCACATGATTCTGAGATGTTTGACACCAGTTATATCACTCAGGCATTGAAGATAAAAAAGTTGAATTCTCAGTGCACTCAGTGCATTGGCATTGAAAGAATACATTTCAATATTACTCAAAACTACTGACTGCAAACCTAATGGAAAGAACTTAAGATAACTCCCCACATGATTCTGAGATGTTTTACACCAGTTACATCACTCAGACGTTCAAGATACAAAAGTAGTTTTCTCTTAACATGCAGAGCGTTGGCATTGAAAGAAGTACAAATTTCAATTTTACTCATTGGTACTCACTGCAATCATGATGGAAACAGCATAACATAACTCCCCACATGATTCTGAGATGTTTGATACCATTTATATCACACAGGCATTCAAGATAAAAAAGTTGATTTCTCAGTGCATGCAGTTCATTCGCATTGAGAGAATACATTTCAATATTACTCAAAAGTACTGACTGCAAACCTAATGGAAACAACATAACATAACTCCCCACATGATTCTGAGATGTTTGACACCAGTTACATCACTCAGGCGTTCAAGATACAAAAGTAGATTTCTCTTAACATGCAGTGCGTTGGCATTGAAAGAAGTACACATTTCAATTTTACTCATTGGTACTGACTGCAAACATGATGGAAACATCATAGTATAACTCCCCACATGATTCTGAGACGTTTGATACCAGTTATATCAAACAGGCATTCAAGATAAAAAAGTTGATTTCTCAGTGCATGCAGAGCATTGGCATTGAGAGAATGCATTTCAATATTACTCAAAACTACTGACTGCAAACCTAATGGAAACAACATAACATAACTCCCCACATGATTCTGAGATGTTTGACATCAGTTATATCACACAGGTATACAAGATAAAAAAGTTGATTTCTCAGTGCAGGCTGTTCCTTGGCTTTGAAGGAAGGATATATTTCAATTTTACTCATAGGTACTGACTTCAAACATGATGGAAACATCATAACATAACTCCCCACATGATTCTGAGATGTTTGATACCATTTATATCACACAGGCATTCAAGATAAAAAAGTTGATTTCTCAGTGCATGCAGTTCATTCGCATTGAGAGAATACATTTCAATATTACTCGAAAGTACTGACTGCAAACCTAATGGAAACAACATAACATAACTCCCCACATGATTCTGAGATGTTTGATACCAGTTATATCACACAGGCATTCAAGATAAAAAAGTTGATTTCTCAGTGCATGCAGTGCATTTGCATTGAGAGAATACATTTCAATATTCCTCAAATGTACTGACTGCAAACCTAATGGAAACAACATAACATAACTACCCACATGATTCTGAGATGTTTGACACCAGTTATATCACTCAGGCATTCAAACTAAAAAGTTGTCTTCTCAGTGCATGCAGGGCATTGGAACTGAAAGAAGAATACATTTCAATTTTACTGAAAACTACTGACTGCAAACCTAATGGAAACTTCGTAGCATAACCCCCCACATGATTCTGAGATGTTTGACAGCAGTTATATCACACAGGTATTCAAGATAAAAAAGTTGATTTCTTATATTTTGCAGTGCGTTGGCATTGAAACAAGTATACATTTTAATTTTACTCACAGCTACTGACTGCAAACCTGATTGGACCATCATAGTATAACTCCCCACATGATTCTGAGATGTTTGACACAGTTATATCACACAGGTATTCAAGATAAAAAAGTTGATTTCTCAGTGCATGCAGAGCATTGGCATTGAGAGAATACATTTCAATATTACTCAAAACTACTGACTGCAAACCTAATGCAAACAACATAACATAACTACCCACATGATTCTGAGATGTTTGACACCAGCTATATCACTCAGGCATTCAAACCAAAAAAGTTGGTTTCTCAGTGCCTGCAGGGCATTGGAATTGAAAGAAGAATACATTTCAATTTTTCTCAAAACTACTGACTGCAAACATAAAGGAAACATCTGAGCATAACTCTCCACATGATTCTGAGATGTTTAACACCAGTTACATCACTCAGGCGTTCAAGATACAAAAGTAGTTTTCTCTTAACATGCAGAGCGTTGGCATTGAAAGAAGTACAAATTTCAATTTTACTCATTGGTACTCACTGCAATCATGATGGAAACAGCATAACATAACTCCCCACATGATTCTGAGATGTTTGATACCATTTATATCACACAGGCATTCAAGATAAAAAAGTTGATTTCTCAGTGCATGCAGTTCATTCGCATTGAGAGAATACATTTCAATATTACTCAAATGTACGGACTGCAAACCTAATGGAAACAACATAACATAACTCCCCACATGATTCTGAGATGTTTGATACCAGTTATATCACACAGGCGTTCAAGATAGAAAAGTTGATTTCTCAGTGCATGCAGTGCATTTGCATTGAGAGAATACATTTCAATATTCCTCAAATGTACTGACTGCAAACCTAATGGAAACAACATAACATAACTACCCACATGATTCTGAGATGTTTGACACCAGTTATATCACTCAGGCATTCAAACTAAAAAAGTTGTCTTCTCAGTGCATGCAGGGCATTGGAACTGAAAGAAGAATACATTTCAATTTTACTGAAAACTACTGACTGCAAACCTAATGGAAACTTCGTAGCATAACCCCCCACATGATTCTGAGATGTTTGACAGCAGTTATATCACACAGGTATTCAAGATAAAAAATTTGATTTCTTATATTTTGCAGTGCGTTGGCATTGAAACAAGTATACATTTTAATTTTACTCACAGCTACTGACTGCAAACCTGATGGAACCATCATAGCATAACTCCCCACATGATTCTGAGATGTTTGACACCAGTCATATCGCACAGGTATACAAGATAAAAAAGTTGATTTCTCAGTGCACTCAGTGCATTGGCATTGAAAGAATACATTTCAATATTACTCAAAACTACTGACTGCAGACCTAATGGAAACAACATAACATAACTCCCCACATCATTCTGAGATGTTTGACACCAGTTACATCACTCAGGCGTTCAAGATATGAAAGTTGTTTTCTCTTAACATGCAGGGCTTTGGCATTGAAAGAAGTATACATTTCAATTTTACTCACAGCTACTGACTGCAAACCTGATGGAACCATCATAGCTTAACTCCACACATGATTCTGAGATGTTTGACACCAGTTATATCACAAAGGTATTCAAGATTAAAAAGTTGATTTAGCAGTGCATGCAGTGCATTGGCATTGAAAGAATACATTTCAATATTACTCAAAACTACTGACTGCAAACCTAATGGAAACAACATAACATAACTCCCCACATGATTCTGAGATGTTTGACACCAGTTATATGACTCAGGCATTCAAACTAAAAAAGTTGATTTCTCAGAGCATGCAGGGCATTGGCATTGAAAGAATACATTTCAATATTACTCAAAACTACTGACTGCAAACCTAATGGAAACAACATAACATAACTCCCCACATGATTCTGAGATGTTTGACATCAGTTATATCACACAGGTATACAAGATAAAAAAGTTGATTTCTCAGTGCAGGCTGTTCCTTGGCTTTGAAGGAAGGATATATTTCAATTTTACTCATAGGTACTGACTTCAAACATGATGGAAACATCATAACATAACTCCCCACATGATTCTGAGATGTTTGACACCAGTTACATCACACAGGCATTCAAGATAAAAAGGTTGATTTCTCAGTGTATGCAGCGCTTTGGCATTGAGAGAATACATTTCAATATTACTCAAATGTACTGACTGCAAACCTAATGGAAACAACATAACATAACTACCCACATGATTCTGAGATGTTTGACACCAGTTATATCACTCAGGCATTGAAGATAAAAAAGTTGAATTCTCAGTGCACTCAGTGCATTGGCATTGAAAGAATACATTTCAATATTACTCAAAACTACTGACTGCAAACCTAATGGAAAGAACTTAAGATAACTCCCCACATGATTCTGAGATGTTTTACACCAGTTACATCACTCAGACGTTCAAGATACAAAAGTAGTTTTCTCTTAACATGCAGAGCGTTGGCATTGAAAGAAGTACAAATTTCAATTTTACTCATTGGTACTCACTGCAATCATGATGGAAACAGCATAACATAACTCCCCACATGATTCTGAGATGTTTGATACCATTTATATCACACAGGCATTCAAGATAAAAAAGTTGATTTCTCAGTGCATGCAGTTCATTCGCATTGAGAGAATACATTTCAATATTACTCAAAAGTACTGACTGCAAACCTAATGGAAACAACATAACATAACTCCCCACATGATTCTGAGATGTTTGACACCAGTTACATCACTCAGGCGTTCAAGATACAAAAGTAGTTTTCTCTTAACATGCAGTGCGTTGGCATTGAAAGAAGTACACATTTCAATTTTACTCATTGGTACTGACTGCAAACATGATGGAAACATCATAGTATAACTCCCCACATGATTCTGAGACGTTTGATACCAGTTATATCAAACAGGCATTCAAGATAAAAAAGTTGATTTCTCAGTGCATGCAGAGCATTGGCATTGAGAGAATGCATTTCAATATTACTCAAAACTACTGACTGCAAACCTAATGGAAACAACATAACATAACTCCCCACATGATTCTGAGATGTTTGACACCAGTTATATGACTCAGGCATTCAAACTAAAAAAGTTGATTTCTCAGAGCATGCAGGGCATTGGCATTGAAAGAATACATTTCAATATTACTCAAAACTACTGACTGCAAACCTAATGGAAACAACATAACATAACTCCCCACATGATTCTGAGATGTTTGACATCAGTTATATCACACAGGTATACAAGATAAAAAAGTTGATTTCTCAGTGCAGGCTGTTCCTTGGCTTTGAAGGAAGGATATATTTCAATTTTACTCATAGGTACTGACTTCAAACATGATGGAATCATCATAACATAACTCCCCACATGATTCTGAGATGTTTGATACCATTTATATCACACAGGCATTCAAGATAAAAAAGTTGATTTCTCAGTGCATGCAGTTCATTCGCATTGAGAGAATACATTTCAATATTACTCAAAAGTACTGACTGCAAACCTAATGGAAACAACATAACATAACTCCCCACATGATTCTGAGATGTTTGATACCAGTTATATCACACAGGCATTCAAGATAAAAAAGTTGATTTCTCAGTGCATGCAGTGCATTTGCATTGAGAGAATACATTTCAATATTCCTCAAATGTACTGACTGCAAACCTAATGGAAACAACATAACATAACTACCCACATGATTCTGAGATGTTTGACACCAGTTATATCACTCAGGCATTCAAACTAAAAAAGTTGTCTTCTCAGTGCATGCAGGGCATTGGAATTGAAAGAAGAATACATTTCAATTTTACTGAAAACTACTGACTGCAAACCTAATGGAAACTTCGTAGCATAACCCCCCACATGATTCTGAGATGTTTGACAGCAGTTATATCACTCAGGCATTCAAACTAAAAAAGTTGTCTTCTCAGTGCATGCAGGGCATTGGAATTGAAAGAAGAATACATTTCAATTTTACTGAAAACTACTGACTGCAAACCTAATGGAAACTTCGTAGCATAACCCCCCACATGATTCTGAGATGTTTGACAGCAGTTATATCACACAGGTATTCAAGATAAAAAATTTGATTTCTTATATTTTGCAGTGCGTTGGCATTGAAACAAGTATACATTTTAATTTTACTCACAGCTACTGACTGCAAACCTGATGGAACCATCATAGCATAACTCCCCACATGATTCTGAGATGTTTGACACCAGTCATATCGCACAGGTATACAAGATAAAAAAGTTGATTTCTCAGTGCCCTCAGTGCATTGGCATTGAAAGAATACATTTCAATATTACTCAAAACTACTGACTGCAGACCTAATGGAAACAACATAACATAACTCCCCACATCATTCTGAGATGTTTGACACCAGTTACATCACTCAGGCGTTCAAGATATGAAAGTTGTTTTCTCTTAACATGCAGGGCTTTGGCATTGAAAGAAGTATACATTTCAATTTTACTCACAGCTACTGACTGCAAACCTGATGGAACCATCATAGCTTAACTCCACACATGATTCTGAGATGTTTGACACCAGTTATATCACAAAGGTATTCAAGATTAAAAAGTTGATTTAGCAGTGCATGCAGTGCATTGGCATTGAAAGAATACATTTCAATATTACTCAAAACTACTGACTGCAAACCTAATGGAAACAACATAACATAACTCCCCACATGATTCTGAGATGTTTGACACCAGTTATATGACTCAGGCATTCAAACTAAAAAAGTTGATTTCTCAGAGCATGCAGGGCATTGGCATTGAAAGAATACATTTCAATATTACTCAAAACTACTGACTGCAAACCTAATGGAAACAACATAACATAACTCCCCGCATGATTCTGAGATGTTTGACATCAGTTATATCACACAGGTATACAAGATAAAAAAGTTGATTTCTCAGTGCAGGCTGTTCCTTGGCTTTGAAGGAAGGATATATTTCAATTTTACTCATAGGTACTGACTTCAAACATGATGGAAACATCATAACATAACTCCCCACATGATTCTGAGATGTTTGACACCAGTTACATCACACAGGCATTCAAGATAAAAAGGTTGATTTCTCAGTGTATGCAGCGCTTTGGCATTGAGAGAATACATTTCAATATTACTCAAATGTACTGACTGCAAACCTAATGGAAACAACATAACATAACTCCCCACATGATTCTGAGATGTTTGATACCAGTTATATCACACAGGCATTCAAGATAAAAAAGTTGATTTCTCAGTGCATGCAGTGCATTTGCATTGAGAGAATACATTTCAATATTCCTCAAATGTACTGACTGCAAACCTAATGGAAACAACATAACATAACTACCCACATGATTCTGAGATGTTTGACACCAGTTATATCACTCAGGCATTCAAACTAAAAAAGTTGTCTTCTCAGTGCATGCAGGGCATTGGAATTGAAAGAAGAATACATTTCAATTTTACTGAAAACTACTGACTGCAAACCTAATGGAAACTTCGTAGCATAACCCCCCACATGATTCTGAGATGTTTGACAGCAGTTATATCACACAGGTATTCAAGATAAAAAATTTGATTTCTTATATTTTGCAGTGCGTTGGCATTGAAACAAGTATACATTTTAATTTTACTCACAGCTACTGACTGCAAACCTGATGGAACCATCATAGCATAACTCCCCACATGATTCTGAGATGTTTGACACCAGTCATATCGCACAGGTATACAAGATAAAAAAGTTGATTTCTCAGTGCACTCAGTGCATTGGCATTGAAAGAATACATTTCAATATTACTCAAAACTACTGACTGCAGACCTAATGGAAACAACATAACATAACTCCCCACATCATTCTGAGATGTTTGACACCAGTTACATCACTCAGGCGTTCAAGATATGAAAGTTGTTTTCTCTTAACATGCAGGGCTTTGGCATTGAAAGAAGTATACATTTCAATTTTACTCACAGCTACTGACTGCAAACCTGATGGAACCATCATAGCTTAACTCCACACATGATTCTGAGATGTTTGACACCAGTTATATCACAAAGGTATTCAAGATTAAAAAGTTGATTTAGCAGTGCATGCAGTGCATTGGCATTGAAAGAATACATTTCAATATTACTCAAAACTACTGACTGCAAACCTAATGGAAACAACATAACATAACTCCCCACATGATTCTGAGATGTTTGACACCAGTTATATGACTCAGGCATTCAAACTAAAAAAGTTGATTTCTCAGAGCATGCAGGGCATTGGCATTGAAAGAATACATTTCAATATTACTCAAAACTACTGACTGCAAACCTAATGGAAACAACATAACATAACTCCCCACATGATTCTGAGATGTTTGACATCAGTTATATCACACAGGTATACAAGATAAAAAAGTTGATTTCTCAGTGCAGGCTGTTCCTTGGCTTTGAAGGAAGGATATATTTCAATTTTACTCATAGGTACTGACTTCAAACATGATGGAAACATCATAACATAACTCCCCACATGATTCTGAGATGTTTGACACCAGTTACATCACACAGGCATTCAAGATAAAAAGGTTGATTTCTCAGTGTATGCAGCGCTTTGGCATTGAGAGAATACATTTCAATATTACTCAAATGTACTGACTGCAAACCTAATGGAAACAACATAACATAACTACCCACATGATTCTGAGATGTTTGACACCAGTTATATCACTCAGGCATTGAAGATAAAAAAGTTGAATTCTCAGTGCACTCAGTGCATTGGCATTGAAAGAATACATTTCAATATTACTCAAAACTACTGACTGCAAACCTAATGGAAAGAACTTAAGATAACTCCCCACATGATTCTGAGATGTTTTACACCAGTTACATCACTCAGACGTTCAAGATACAAAAGTAGTTTTCTCTTAACATGCAGAGCGTTGGCATTGAAAGAAGTACAAATTTCAATTTTACTCATTGGTACTCACTGCAATCATGATGGAAACAGCATAACATAACTCCCCACATGATTCTGAGATGTTTGATACCATTTATATCACACAGGCATTCAAGATAAAAAAGTTGATTTCTCAGTGCATGCAGTTCATTCGCATTGAGAGAATACATTTCAATATTACTCAAAAGTACTGACTGCAAACCTAATGGAAACAACATAACATAACTCCCCACATGATTCTGAGATGTTTGACACCAGTTACATCACTCAGGCGTTCAAGATACAAAAGTAGATTTCTCTTAACATGCAGTGCGTTGGCATTGAAAGAAGTACACATTTCAATTTTACTCATTGGTACTGACTGCAAACATGATGGAAACATCATAGTATAACTCCCCACATGATTCTGAGACGTTTGATACCAGTTATATCAAACAGGCATTCAAGATAAAAAAGTTGATTTCTCAGTGCATGCAGAGCATTGGCATTGAGAGAATGCATTTCAATATTACTCAAAACTACTGACTGCAAACCTAATGGAAACAACATAACATAACTCCCCACATGATTCTGAGATGTTTGACACCAGTTATATGACTCAGGCATTCAAACTAAAAAAGTTGATTTCTCAGAGCATGCAGGGCATTGGCATTGAAAGAATACATTTCAATATTACTCAAAACTACTGACTGCAAACCTAATGGAAACAACATAACATAACTCCCCACATGATTCTGAGATGTTTGACATCAGTTATATCACACAGGTATACAAGATAAAAAAGTTGATTTCTCAGTGCAGGCTGTTCCTTGGCTTGGAAGGAAGGATATATTTCAATTTTACTCATAGGTACTGACTTCAAACATGATGGAAACATCATAACATAACTCCCCACATGATTCTGAGATGTTTGATACCATTTATATCACACAGGCATTCAAGATAAAAAAGTTGATTTCTCAGTGCATGCAGTTCATTCGCATTGAGAGAATACATTTCAATATTACTCAAAAGTACTGACTGCAAACCCAATGGAAACAACATAACATAACTCCCCACATGATTCTGAGATGTTTGATACCAGTTATATCACACAGGCATTCAAGATAAAAAAGTTGATTTCTCAGTGCATGCAGTGCATTTGCATTGAGAGAATACATTTCAATATTCCTCAAATGTACTGACTGCAAACCTAATGGAAACAACATAACATAACTACCCACATGATTCTGAGATGTTTGACACCAGTTATATCACTCAGGCATTCAAACTAAAAAAGTTGTCTTCTCAGTGCATGCAGGGCATTGGAATTGAAAGAAGAATACATTTCAATTTTACTGAAAACTACTGACTGCAAACCTAATGGAAACTTCGTAGCATAACCCCCCACATGATTCTGAGATGTTTGACAGCAGTTATATCACACAGGTATTCAAGATAAAAAAGTTGATTTCTTATATTTTGCAGTGCGTTGGCATTGAAACAAGTATACATTTTAATTTTACTCACAGCTACTGACTGCAAACCTGATTGGACCATCATAGTATAACCCCCCACATGATTCTGAGATGTTTGACACCAGTTATATCACACAGGTATTCAAGATAAAAAAGTTGATTTCTCAGTGCATGCAGAGCATTGGCATTGAGAGAATACATTTCAATATTACTCAAAACTACTGACTGCAAACCTAATGCAAACAACATAAAATAACTACTCACATGATTCTGAGATGTTTGACACCAGCTATATCACTCAGGCATTCAAACCAAAAAAGTTGGTTTCTCAGTGCCTGCAGGGCATTGGAATTGAAAGAAGAATACATTTCAATTTTTCTCAAAACTACTGACTGCAAACATAAAGGAAACATCTGAGCATAACTCTCCACATGATTCTGAGATGTTTAACACCAGTTACATCACTCAGGCGTTCAAGATACAAAAGTAGTTTTCTCTTAACATGCAGAGCGTTGGCATTGAAAGAAGTACAAATTTCAATTTTACTCATTGGTACTCACTGCAATCATGATGGAAACAGCATAACATAACTCCCCACATGATTCTGAGATGTTTGATACCATTTATATCACACAGGCATTCAAGATAAAAAAGTTGATTTCTCAGTGCATGCAGTTCATTCGCATTGAGAGAATACATTTCAATATTACTCAAAAGTACTGACTGCAAACCTAATGGAAACAACATAACATAACTCCCCACATGATTCTGAGATGTTTGATACCAGTTATATCACACAGGCATTCAAGATAAAAAAGTTGATTTCTCAGTGCATGCAGTGCATTTGCATTGAGAGAATACATTTCAATATTCCTCAAATGTACTGACTGCAAACCTAATGGAAACAACATAACATAACTACCCACATGATTCTGAGATGTTTGACACCAGTTATATCACTCAGGCATTCAAACTAAAAAAGTTGTCTTGTCAGTGCATGCAGGGCATTGGAATTGAAAGAAGAATACATTTCAATTTTACTGAAAACTACTGACTGCAAACCTAATGGAAACTTCGTAGCATAACCCCCCACATGATTCTGAGATGTTTGACAGCAGTTATATCACACAGGTATTCAAGATAAAAAAGTTGATTTCTTATATTTTGCAGTGCGTTGGCATTGAAACAAGTATACATTTTAATTTTACTCACAGCTACTGACTGCAAACCTGATTGGACCATCATAGTATAACTCCCCACATGATTCTGAGATGTTTGACACCAGTTATATCACACAGGTATTCAAGATAAAAAAGTTGATTTCTCAGTGCATGCAGAGCATTGGCATTGAGAGAATACATTTCAATATTACTCAAAACTACTGACTGCAAACCTAATGCAAACAACATAACATAACTACCCACATGATTCTGAGATGTTTGACACCAGCTATATCACTCAGGCATTCAAACCAAAAAAGTTGGTTTCTCAGTGCCTGCAGGGCATTGGAATTGAAAGAAGAATACATTTCAATTTTTCTCAAAACTACTGACTGCAAACATAAAGGAAACATCTGAGCATAACTCTCCACATGATTCTGAGATGTTTAACACCAGTTACATCACTCAGGCGTTCAAGATACAAAAGTAGTTTTCTCTTAACATGCAGAGCGTTGGCATTGAAAGAAGTACAAATTTCAATTTTACTCATTGGTACTCACTGCAATCATGATGGAAACAGCATAACATAACTCCCCACATGATTCTGAGATGTTTGATACCATTTATATCACACAGGCATTCAAGATAAAAAAGTTGATTTCTCAGTGCATGCAGTTCATTCGCATTGAGAGAATACATTTCAATATTACTCAAATGTACGGACTGCAAACCTAATGGAAACAACATAACATAACTCCCCACATGATTCTGAGATGTTTGATACCAGTTATATCACACAGGCGTTCAAGATAAAAAAGTTGATTTCTCAGTGCATGCAGTGCATTTGCATTGAGAGAATACATTTCAATATTCCTCAAATGTACTGACTGCAAACCTAATGGAAACAACATAACATAACTACCCACATGATTCTGAGATGTTTGACACCAGTTATATCACTCAGGCATTCAAACTAAAAAAGTTGTCTTCTCAGTGCATGCAGGGCATTGGAATTGAAAGAAGAATACATTTCAATTTTACTGAAAACTACTGACTGCAAACCTAATGGAAACTTCGTAGCATAACCCCCCACATGATTCTGAGATGTTTGACAGCAGTTATATCACACAGGTATTCAAGATAAAAAATTTGATTTCTTATATTTTGCAGTGCGTTGGCATTGAAACAAGTATACATTTTAATTTTACTCACAGCTACTGACTGCAAACCTGATGGAACCATCATAGTATAACTCCCCACATGATTCTGAGATGTTTGACACCAGTTATATCACACAGGTATTCAAGATAAAAAAGTTGATTTCTCAGTGTATGCAGAGCATTGGCATTGAGAGAATACATTTCAATATTACTCAAAACTACTGACTGCAAACCTAATGCAAACAACATAACATAACTACCCACATGATTCTGAGATGTTTGACACGAGCTATATCACTCAGGCATTCAAACCAAAAAAGTTGGTTTCTCAGTGCCTGCAGGGCTTTGGAATTGAAAGAAGAATACATTTCAATTTTTCTCAAAACTACTGACTGCAAACATAAAGGAAACATCTGAGCATAACTCTCCACATGATTCTGAGATGTTTGACACCAGTTATATGACTCAGGCATTGAAGATAAAAAAGTTGATTTCTCAGTGCACTCAGTGCATTGGCATTGAAAGAATACATTTCAATATTACTCAAAACTACTGACTGCAAACCTAATGGAAAGAACATAACATAACTCCCCACATGATTCTGAGATGTTTGACATCAGTTATATCACACAGGTGTACAAGATAAAAAAGTTGATTTCTCAGTGCAGGCTGTTCCTTGGCTTTGAAAGAAGGATATATATTTCAATTTTACTCATAGGTACTGACTTCAAACATGATGGAAACATCATAACATAACTCCCCACATGATTCTGAGATGTTTGACACCAGTTACATCACTCAGGCGTTCAAGATACAAAAGTAGTTTTCTCTTAACATGCAGTGCGTTGGCATTGAAAGAAGTACACATTTCAATTTTACTCATTGGTACTGACTGCAAACATGATGGAAACATCATAGTATAACTCCCCACATGATTCTGAGACGTTTGATACCAGTTATATCAAACAGGCATTCAAGATAAAAAAGTTGATTTCTCAGTGCATGCAGAGCATTGGCATTGAGAGAATGCATTTCAATATTACTCAAAACTACTGACTGCAAACCTAATGGAAACAACATAACATAACTCCCCACATGATTCTGAGATGTTTGACACCAGTTATATGACTCAGGCATTCAAACTAAAAAAGTTGATTTCTCAGAGCATGCAGGGCATTGGCATTGAAAGAATACATTTCAATATTACTCAAAACTACTGACTGCAAACCTAATGGAAACAACATAACATAACTCCCCACATGATTCTGAGATGTTTGACATCAGTTATATCACACAGGTATACAAGATAAAAAAGTTGATTTCTCAGTGCAGGCTGTTCCTTGGCTTTGAAGGAAGGATATATTTCAATTTTACTCATACGTACTGACTTCAAACATGATGGAAACATCATAACATAACTCCCCACATGATTCTGAGATGTTTGATACCATTTATATCACACGGGCATTCAAGATAAAAAAAGTTGATTTCTCAGTGCATGCAGTTCATTCGCATTGAGAGAATACATTTCAATATTACTCAAAAGTACTGACTGCAAACCTAATGGAAACAACATAACATAACTCCCCACATGATTCTGAGATGTTTGATACCAGTTATATCACACAGGCATTCAAGATAAAAAAGTTGATTTCTCAGTGCATGCAGTGCATTTGCATTGAGAGAATACATTTCAATATTCCTCAAATGTACTGACTGCAAACCTAATGGAAACAACATAACATAACTACCCACATGATTCTGAGATGTTTGACACCAGTTATATCACTCAGGCATTCAAACTAAAAAAGTTGTCTTCTCAGTGCATGCAGGGCATTGGAATTGAAAGAAGAATACATTTCAATTTTACTGAAAACTACTGACTGCAAACCTAATGGAAACTTCGTAGCATAACCCCCCACATGATTCTGAGATGTTTGACAGCAGTTATATCACACAGGTATTCAAGATAAAAAAGTTGATTTCTTATATTTTGCAGTGCGTTGGCATTGAAACAAGTATACATTTTAATTTTACTCACAGCTACTGACTGCAAACCTGATTGGACCATCATAGTATAACTCCCCACATGATTCTGAGATGTTTGACACCAGTTATATCACACAGGTATTCAAGATAAAAAAGTTGATTTCTCAGTGCATGCAGAGCATTGGCATTGAGAGAATACATTTCAATATTACTCAAAACTACTGACTGCAAACCTAATGCAAACAACATAACATAACTACCCACATGATTCTGAGATGTTTGACACCAGCTATATCACTCAGGCATTCAAACCAAAAAAGTTGGTTTCTCAGTGCCTGCAGGGCATTGGAATTGAAAGAAGAATACATTTCAATTTTTCTCAAAACTACTGACTGCAAACATAAAGGAAACATCTGAGCATAACTCTCCACATGATTCTGAGATGTTTAACACCAGTTACATCACTCAGGCGTTCAAGATACAAAAGTAGTTTTCTCTTAACATGCAGAGCGTTGGCATTGAAAGAAGTACAAATTTCAATTTTACTCATTGGTACTCACTGCAATCATGATGGAAACAGCATAACATAACTCCCCACATGATTCTGAGATGTTTGATACCATTTATATCACACAGGCATTCAAGATAAAAAAGTTGATTTCTCAGTGCATGCAGTTCATTCGCATTGAGAGAATACATTTCAATATTACTCAAATGTACGGACTGCAAACCTAATGGAAACAACATAACATAACTACCCACATGATTCTGAGATGTTTGATACCAGTTATATCACACAGGCGTTCAAGATAAAAAAGTTGTCTTCTCAGTGCATGCAGGGCATTGGAATTGAAAGAAGAATACATTTCAATTTTACTGAAAACTACTGACTGCAAACCTAATGGAAACTTCGTAGCATAACCCCCCACATGATTCTGAGATGTTTGACAGCAGTTATATCACACAGGTATTCAAGATAAAAAATTTGATTTCTTATATTTTGCAGTGCGTTGGCATTGAAACAAGTATACATTTTAATTTTACTCACAGCTACTGACTGCAAACCTGATGGAACCATCATAGCATAACTCCCCACATGATTCTGAGATGTTTGACACCAGTCATATCGCACAGGTATACAAGATAAAAAAGTTGATTTCTCAGTGCACTCAGTGCATTGGCATTGAAAGAATACATTTCAATATTACTCAAAACTACTGACTGCAGACCTAATGGAAACAACATAACATAACTCCCCACATCATTCTGAGATGTTTGACACCAGTTACATCACTCAGGCGTTCAAGATATGAAAGTTGTTTTCTCTTAACATGCAGGGCTTTGGCATTGAAAGAAGTATACATTTCAATTTTACTCACAGCTACTGACTGCAAACCTGATGGAACCATCATAGCTTAACTCCACACATGATTCTGAGATGTTTGACACCAGTTATATCACAAAGGTATTCAAGATTAAAAAGTTGATTTAGCAGTGCATGCAGTGCATTGGCATTGAAAGAATACATTTCAATATTACTCAAAACTACTGACTGCAAACCTAATGGAAACAACATAACATAACTCCCCACATGATTCTGAGATGTTTGACACCAGTTATATGACTCAGGCATTCAAACTAAAAAAGTTGATTTCTCAGAGCATGCAGGGCATTGGCATTGAAAGAATACATTTCAATATTACTCAAAACTACTGACTGCAAACCTAATGGAAACAACATAACATAACTCCCCACATGATTCTGAGATGTTTGACATCAGTTATATCACACAGGTATACAAGATAAAAAAGTTGATTTCTCAGTGCAGGCTGTTCCTTGGCTTTGAAGGAAGGATATATTTCAATTTTACTCATAGGTACTGACTTCAAACATGATGGAAACATCATAACATAACTCCCCACATGATTCTGAGATGTTTGACACCAGTTACATCACACAGGCATTCAAGATAAAAAGGTTGATTTCTCAGTGTATGCAGCGCTTTGGCATTGAGAGAATACATTTCAATATTACTCAAATGTACTGACTGCAAACCTAATGGAAACAACATAACATAACTACCCACATGATTCTGAGATGTTTGACACCAGTTATATCACTCAGGCATTGAAGATAAAAAAGTTGAATTCTCAGTGCACTCAGTGCATTGGCATTGAAAGAATACATTTCAATATTACTCAAAACTACTGACTGCAAACCTAATGGAAAGAACTTAAGATAACTCCCCACATGATTCTGAGATGTTTTACACCAGTTACATCACTCAGACGTTCAAGATACAAAAGTAGTTTTCTCTTAACATGCAGAGCGTTGGCATTGAAAGAAGTACAAATTTCAATTTTACTCATTGGTACTCACTGCAATCATGATGGAAACAGCATAACATAACTCCCCACATGATTCTGAGATGTTTGATACCATTTATATCACACAGGCATTCAAGATAAAAAAGTTGATTTCTCAGTGCATGCAGTTCATTCGCATTGAGAGAATACATTTCAATATTACTCAAATGTACGGACTGCAAACCTAATGGAAACAACATAACATAACTCCCCACATGATTCTGAGATGTTTGATACCAGTTATATCACACAGGCGTTCAAGATAAAAAAGTTGATTTCTCAGTGCATGCAGTGCATTTGCATTGAGAGAATACATTTCAATATTCCTCAAATGTACTGACTGCAAACCTAATGGAAACAACATAACATAACTACCCACATGATTCTGAGATGTTTGACACCAGTTATATCACTCAGGCATTCAAACTAAAAAAGTTGTCTTCTCAGTGCATGCAGGGCATTGGAATTGAAAGAAGAATACATTTCAATTTTACTGAAAACTACTGACTGCAAACCTAATGGAAACTTCGTAGCATAACCCCCCACATGATTCTGAGATGTTTGACAGCAGTTATATCACACAGGTATTCAAGATAAAAAATTTGATTTCTTATATTTTGCAGTGCGTTGGCATTGAAACAAGTATACATTTTAATTTTACTCACAGCTACTGACTGCAAACCTGATGGAACCATCATAGTATAACTCCCCACATGATTCTGAGATGTTTGACACCAGTTATATCACACAGGTATTCAAGATAAAAAAGTTGATTTCTCAGTGTATGCAGAGCATTGGCATTGAGAGAATACATTTCAATATTACTCAAAACTACTGACTGCAAACCTAATGCAAACAACATAACATAACTACCCACATGATTCTGAGATGTTTGACACGAGCTATATCACTCAGGCATTCAAACCAAAAAAGTTGGTTTCTCAGTGCCTGCAGGGCTTTGGAATTGAAAGAAGAATACATTTCAATTTTTCTCAAAACTACTGACTGCAAACATAAAGGAAACATCTGAGCATAACTCTCCACATGATTCTGAGATGTTTGACACCAGTTATATGACTCAGGCATTGAAGATAAAAAAGTTGATTTCTCAGTGCACTCAGTGCATTGGCATTGAAAGAATACATTTCAATATTACTCAAAACTACTGACTGCAAACCTAATGGAAAGAACATAACATAACTCCCCACATGATTCTGAGATGTTTGACATCAGTTATATCACACAGGTGTACAAGATAAAAAAGTTGATTTCTCAGTGCAGGCTGTTCCTTGGCTTTGAAAGAAGGATATATATTTCAATTTTACTCATAGGTACTGACTTCAAACATGATGGAAACATCATAACATAACTCCCCACATGATTCTGAGATGTTTGACACCAGTTACATCACTCAGGCGTTCAAGATACAAAAGTAGTTTTCTCTTAACATGCAGTGCGTTGGCATTGAAAGAAGTACACATTTCAATTTTACTCATTGGTACTGACTGCAAACATGATGGAAACATCATAGTATAACTCCCCACATGATTCTGAGACGTTTGATACCAGTTATATCAAACAGGCATTCAAGATAAAAAAGTTGATTTCTCAGTGCATGCAGAGCATTGGCATTGAGAGAATGCATTTCAATATTACTCAAAACTACTGACTGCAAACCTAATGGAAACAACATAACATAACTCCCCACATGATTCTGAGATGTTTGACACCAGTTATATGACTCAGGCATTCAAACTAAAAAAGTTGATTTCTCAGAGCATGCAGGGCATTGGCATTGAAAGAATACATTTCAATATTACTCAAAACTACTGACTGCAAACCTAATGGAAACAACATAACATAACTCCCCACATGATTCTGAGATGTTTGACATCAGTTATATCACACAGGTATACAAGATAAAAAAGTTGATTTCTCAGTGCAGGCTGTTCCTTGGCTTTGAAGGAAGGATATATTTCAATTTTACTCATACGTACTGACTTCAAACATGATGGAAACATCATAACATAACTCCCCACATGATTCTGAGATGTTTGATACCATTTATATCACACGGGCATTCAAGATAAAAAAAGTTGATTTCTCAGTGCATGCAGTTCATTCGCATTGAGAGAATACATTTCAATATTACTCAAAAGTACTGACTGCAAACCTAATGGAAACAACATAACATAACTCCCCACATGATTCTGAGATGTTTGATACCAGTTATATCACACAGGCATTCAAGATAAAAAAGTTGATTTCTCAGTGCATGCAGTGCATTTGCATTGAGAGAATACATTTCAATATTCCTCAAATGTACTGACTGCAAACCTAATGGAAACAACATAACATAACTACCCACATGATTCTGAGATGTTTGACACCAGTTATATCACTCAGGCATTCAAACTAAAAAAGTTGTCTTCTCAGTGCATGCAGGGCATTGGAATTGAAAGAAGAATACATTTCAATTTTACTGAAAACTACTGACTGCAAACCTAATGGAAACTTCGTAGCATAACCCCCCACATGATTCTGAGATGTTTGACAGCAGTTATATCACACAGGTATTCAAGATAAAAAAGTTGATTTCTTATATTTTGCAGTGCGTTGGCATTGAAACAAGTATACATTTTAATTTTACTCACAGCTACTGACTGCAAACCTGATTGGACCATCATAGTATAACTCCCCACATGATTCTGAGATGTTTGACACCAGTTATATCACACAGGTATTCAAGATAAAAAAGTTGATTTCTCAGTGCATGCAGAGCATTGGCATTGAGAGAATACATTTCAATATTACTCAAAACTACTGACTGCAAACCTAATGCAAACAACATAACATAACTACCCACATGATTCTGAGATGTTTGACACCAGCTATATCACTCAGGCATTCAAACCAAAAAAGTTGGTTTCTCAGTGCCTGCAGGGCATTGGAATTGAAAGAAGAATACATTTCAATTTTTCTCAAAACTACTGACTGCAAACATAAAGGAAACATCTGAGCATAACTCTCCACATGATTCTGAGATGTTTAACACCAGTTACATCACTCAGGCGTTCAAGATACAAAAGTAGTTTTCTCTTAACATGCAGAGCGTTGGCATTGAAAGAAGTACAAATTTCAATTTTACTCATTGGTACTCACTGCAATCATGATGGAAACAGCATAACATAACTCCCCACATGATTCTGAGATGTTTGATACCATTTATATCACACAGGCATTCAAGATAAAAAAGTTGATTTCTCAGTGCATGCAGTTCATTCGCATTGAGAGAATACATTTCAATATTACTCAAATGTACGGACTGCAAACCTAATGGAAACAACATAACATAACTCCCCACATGATTCTGAGATGTTTGATACCAGTTATATCACACAGGCGTTCAAGATAAAAAAGTTGATTTCTCAGTGCATGCAGTGCATTTGCATTGAGAGAATACATTTCAATATTCCTCAAATGTACTGACTGCAAACCTAATGGAAACAACATAACATAACTACCCACATGATTCTGAGATGTTTGACACCAGTTATATCACTCAGGCATTCAAACTAAAAAAGTTGTCTTCTCAGTGCATGCAGGGCATTGGAATTGAAAGAAGAATACATTTCAATTTTACTGAAAACTACTGACTGCAAACCTAATGGAAACTTCGTAGCATAACCCCCCACATGATTCTGAGATGTTTGACAGCAGTTATATCACACAGGTATTCAAGATAAAAAATTTGATTTCTTATATTTTGCAGTGCGTTGGCATTGAAACAAGTATACATTTTAATTTTACTCACAGCTACTGACTGCAAACCTGATGGAACCATCATAGCATAACTCCCCACATGATTCTGAGATGTTTGACACCAGTCATATCGCACAGGTATACAAGATAAAAAAGTTGATTTCTCAGTGCACTCAGTGCATTGGCATTGAAAGAATACATTTCAATATTACTCAAAACTACTGACTGCAGACCTAATGGAAACAACATAACATAACTCCCCACATCATTCTGAGATGTTTGACACCAGTTACATCACTCAGGCGTTCAAGATATGAAAGTTGTTTTCTCTTAACATGCAGGGCTTTGGCATTGAAAGAAGTATACATTTCAATTTTACTCACAGCTACTGACTGCAAACCTGATGGAACCATCATAGCTTAACTCCACACATGATTCTGAGATGTTTGACACCAGTTATATCACAAAGGTATTCAAGATTAAAAAGTTGATTTAGCAGTGCATGCAGTGCATTGGCATTGAAAGAATACATTTCAATATTACTCAAAACTACTGACTGCAAACCTAATGGAAACAACATAACATAACTCCCCACATGATTCTGAGATGTTTGACACCAGTTATATGACTCAGGCATTCAAACTAAAAAAGTTGATTTCTCAGAGCATGCAGGGCATTGGCATTGAAAGAATACATTTCAATATTACTCAAAACTACTGACTGCAAACCTAATGGAAACAACATAACATAACTCCCCACATGATTCTGAGATGTTTGACATCAGTTATATCACACAGGTATACAAGATAAAAAAGTTGATTTCTCAGTGCAGGCTGTTCCTTGGCTTTGAAGGAAGGATATATTTCAATTTTACTCATAGGTACTGACTTCAAACATGATGGAAACATCATAACATAACTCCCCACATGATTCTGAGATGTTTGACACCAGTTACATCACACAGGCATTCAAGATAAAAAGGTTGATTTCTCAGTGTATGCAGCGCTTTGGCATTGAGAGAATACATTTCAATATTACTCAAATGTACTGACTGCAAACCTAATGGAAACAACATAACATAACTACCCACATGATTCTGAGATGTTTGACACCAGTTATATCACTCAGGCATTGAAGATAAAAAAGTTGAATTCTCAGTGCACTCAGTGCATTGGCATTGAAAGAATACATTTCAATATTACTCAAAACTACTGACTGCAAACCTAATGGAAAGAACTTAAGATAACTCCCCACATGATTCTGAGATGTTTTACACCAGTTACATCACTCAGACGTTCAAGATACAAAAGTAGTTTTCTCTTAACATGCAGAGCGTTGGCATTGAAAGAAGTACAAATTTCAATTTTACTCATTGGTACTCACTGCAATCATGATGGAAACAGCATAACATAACTCCCCACATGATTCTGAGATGTTTGATACCATTTATATCACACAGGCATTCAAGATAAAAAAGTTGATTTCTCAGTGCATGCAGTTCATTCGCATTGAGAGAATACATTTCAATATTACTCAAATGTACGGACTGCAAACCTAATGGAAACAACATAACATAACTCCCCACATGATTCTGAGATGTTTGATACCAGTTATATCACACAGGCGTTCAAGATAAAAAAGTTGATTTCTCAGTGCATGCAGTGCATTTGCATTGAGAGAATACATTTCAATATTCCTCAAATGTACTGACTGCAAACCTAATGAAAACAACATAACATAACTACCCACATGATTCTGAGATGTTTGACACCAGTTATATCACTCAGGCATTCAAACTAAAAAAGTTGTCTTCTCAGTGCATGCAGGGCATTGGAATTGAAAGAAGAATACATTTCAATTTTACTGAAAACTACTGACTGCAAACCTAATGGAAACTTCGTAGCATAACCCCCCACATGATTCTGAGATGTTTGACAGCAGTTATATCACACAGGTATTCAAGATAAAAAATTTGATTTCTTATATTTTGCAGTGCGTTGGCATTGAAACAAGTATACATTTTAATTTTACTCACAGCTACTGACTGCAAACCTGATGGAACCATCATAGCATAACTCCCCACATGATTCTGAGATGTTTGACACCAGTCATATCGCACAGGCATACAAGATAAAAAAGTTGATTTCTCAGTGCACTCAGTGCATTCGCATTGAAAGAATACATTTCAATATTACTCAAAACTACTGACTGCAGACCTAATGGAAACAACATAACATAACTCCCCACATCATTCTGAGATGTTTGACACCAGTTACATCACTCAGGCGTTCAAGATATGAAAGTTGTTTTCTCTTAACATGCAGGGCTTTGGCATTGAAAGAAGTATACAATTCAATTTTACTCACAGCTACTGACTGCAAACCTGATGGAACCATCATAGCTTAACTCCACACATGATTCTGAGATGTTTGACACCAGTTATATCACAAAGGTATTCAAGATTAAAAAGTTGATTTAGCAGTGCATGCAGTGCATTGGCATTGAAAGAATACATTTCAATATTACTCAAAACTACTGACTGCAGACCTAATGGAAACAACATAACATAACTCCCCACATCATTCTGAGATGTTTGACACCAGTTACATCACTCAGGCGTTCAAGATATGAAAGTTGTTTTCTCTTAACATGCAGGGCTTTGGCATTGAAAGAAGTATACATTTCAATTTTACTCACAGCTACTGACTGCAAACCTGATGGAACCATCATAGCTTAACTCCACACATGATTCTGAGATGTTTGACACCAGTTATATCACAAAGGTATTCAAGATTAAAAAGTTGATTTAGCAGTGCATGCAGTGCATTGGCATTGAAAGAATACATTTCAATATTACTCAAAACTACTGACTGCAAACCTAATGGAAACAACATAACATAACTCCCCACATGATTCTGAGATGTTTGACACCAGTTATATGACTCAGGCATTCAAACTAAAAAAGTTGATTTCTCAGAGCATGCAGGGCATTGGCATTGAAAGAATACATTTCAATATTACTCAAAACTACTGACTGCAAACCTAATGGAAACAACATAACATAACTCCCCACATGATTCTGAGATGTTTGACATCAGTTATATCACACAGGTATACAAGATAAAAAAGTTGATTTCTCAGTGCAGGCTGTTCCTTGGCTTTGAAGGAAGGATATATTTCAATTTTACTCATAGGTACTGACTTCAAACATGATGGAAACATCATAACATAACTCCCCACATGATTCTGAGATGTTTGACACCAGTTACATCACACAGGCATTCAAGATAAAAAGGTTGATTTCTCAGTGTATGCAGCGCTTTGGCATTGAGAGAATACATTTCAATATTACTCAAATGTACTGACTGCAAACCTAATGGAAACAACATAACATAACTACCCACATGATTCTGAGATGTTTGACACCAGTTATATCACTCAGGCATTGAAGATAAAAAAGTTGAATTCTCAGTGCACTCAGTGCATTGGCATTGAAAGAATACATTTCAATATTACTCAAAACTACTGACTGCAAACCTAATGGAAAGAACTTAAGATAACTCCCCACATGATTCTGAGATGTTTTACACCAGTTACATCACTCAGACGTTCAAGATACAAAAGTAGTTTTCTCTTAACATGCAGAGCGTTGGCATTGAAAGAAGTACAAATTTCAATTTTACTCATTGGTACTCACTGCAATCATGATGGAAACAGCATAACATAACTCCCCACATGATTCTGAGATGTTTGATACCATTTATATCACACAGGCATTCAAGATAAAAAAGTTGATTTCTCAGTGCATGCAGTTCATTCGCATTGAGAGAATACATTTCAATATTACTCAAATGTACGGACTGCAAACCTAATGGAAACAACATAACATAACTCCCCACATGATTCTGAGATGTTTGATACCAGTTATATCACACAGGCGTTCAAGATAAAAAAGTTGATTTCTCAGTGCATGCAGTGCATTTGCATTGAGAGAATACATTTCAATATTCCTCAAATGTACTGACTGCAAACCTAATGAAAACAACATAACATAACTACCCACATGATTCTGAGATGTTTGACACCAGTTATATCACTCAGGCATTCAAACTAAAAAAGTTGTCTTCTCAGTGCATGCAGGGCATTGGAATTGAAAGAAGAATACATTTCAATTTTACTGAAAACTACTGACTGCAAACCTAATGGAAACTTCGTAGCATAACCCCCCACATGATTCTGAGATGTTTGACAGCAGTTATATCACACAGGTATTCAAGATAAAAAATTTGATTTCTTATATTTTGCAGTGCGTTGGCATTGAAACAAGTATACATTTTAATTTTACTCACAGCTACTGACTGCAAACCTGATGGAACCATCATAGCATAACTCCCCACATGATTCTGAGATGTTTGACACCAGTCATATCGCACAGGCATACAAGATAAAAAAGTTGATTTCTCAGTGCACTCAGTGCATTGGCATTGAAAGAATACATTTCAATATTACTCAAAACTACTGACTGCAGACCTAATGGAAACAACATAACATAACTCCCCACATCATTCTGAGATGTTTGACACCAGTTACATCACTCAGGCGTTCAAGATATGAAAGTTGTTTTCTCTTAACATGCAGGGCTTTGGCATTGAAAGAAGTATACAATTCAATTTTACTCACAGCTACTGACTGCAAACCTGATGGAACCATCATAGCTTAACTCCACACATGATTCTGAGATGTTTGACACCAGTTATATCACAAAGGTATTCAAGATTAAAAAGTTGATTTAGCAGTGCATGCAGTGCATTGGCATTGAAAGAATACATTTCAATATTACTCAAAACTACTGACTGCAAACCTAATGGAAACAACATAACATAACTCCCCACATGATTCTGAGATGTTTGACACCAGTTATATGACTCAGGCATTCAAACTAAAAAAGTTGATTTCTCAGAGCATGCAGGGCATTGGCATTGAAAGAATACATTTCAATATTACTCAAAACTACTGACTGCAAACCTAATGGAAACAACATAACATAACTCCCCACATGATTCTGAGATGTTTGACATCAGTTATATCACACAGGTATACAAGATAAAAAAGTTGATTTCTCAGTGCAGGCTGTTCCTTGGCTTTGAAGGAAGGATATATTTCAATTTTACTCATAGGTACTGACTTCAAACATGATGGAAACATCATAACATAACTCCCCACATGATTCTGAGATGTTTGACACCAGTTACATCACACAGGCATTCAAGATAAAAAGGTTGATTTCTCAGTGTATGCAGCGCTTTGGCATTGAGAGAATACATTTCAATATTACTCAAATGTACTGACTGCAAACCTAATGGAAACAACATAACATAACTACCCACATGATTCTGAGATGTTTGACACCAGTTATATCACTCAGGCATTGAAGATAAAAAAGTTGAATTCTCAGTGCACTCAGTGCATTGGCATTGAAAGAATACATTTCAATATTACTCAAAACTACTGACTGCAAACCTAATGGAAAGAACTTAAGATAACTCCCCACATGATTCTGAGATGTTTTACACCAGTTACATCACTCAGACGTTCAAGATACAAAAGTAGTTTTCTCTTAACATGCAGAGCGTTGGCATTGAAAGAAGTACAAATTTCAATTTTACTCATTGGTACTCACTGCAATCATGATGGAAACAGCATAACATAACTCCCCACATGATTCTGAGATGTTTGATACCATTTATATCACACAGGCATTCAAGATAAAAAAGTTGATTTCTCAGTGCATGCAGTTCATTCGCATTGAGAGAATACATTTCAATATTACTCAAAAGTACTGACTGCAAACCTAATGGAAACAACATAACATAACTCCCCACATGATTCTGAGATGTTTGACACCAGTTACATCACTCAGGCGTTCAAGATACAAAAGTAGTTTTCTCTTAACATGCAGTGCGTTGGCATTGAAAGAAGTACACATTTCAATTTTACTCATTGGTACTGACTGCAAACATGATGGAAACATCATAGTATAACTCCCCACATGATTCTGAGACGTTTGATACCAGTTATATCAAACAGGCATTCAAGATAAAAAAGTTGATTTCTCAGTGCATGCAGAGCATTGGCATTGAGAGAATGCATTTCAATATTACTCAAAACTACTGACTGCAAACCTAATGGAAACAACATAACATAACTCCCCACATGATTCTGAGATGTTTGACACCAGTTATATGACTCAGGCATTCAAACTAAAAAAGTTGATTTCTCAGAGCATGCAGGGCATTGGCATTGAAAGAATACATTTCAATATTACTCAAAACTACTGACTGCAAACCTAATGGAAACAACATAACATAACTCCCCACATGATTCTGAGATGTCTGACATCAGTTATATCACACAGGTATACAAGATAAAAAAGTTGATTTCTCAGTGCAGGCTGTTCCTTGGCTTTGAAGGAAGGATATATTTCAATTTTACTCATAGGTACTGACTTCAAACATGATGGAAACATCATAACATAACTCCCCACATGATTCTGAGATGTTTGATACCATTTATATCACACAGGCATTCAAGATAAAAAAGTTGATTTCTCAGTGCATGCAGTTCATTCGCATTGAGAGAATACATTTCAATATTACTCAAAAGTACTGACTGCAAACCTAATGGAAACAACATAACATAACTCCCCACATGATTCTGAGATGTTTGATACCAGTTATATCACACAGGCATTCAAGATAAAAAAGTTGATTTCTCAGTGCATGCAGTGCATTTGCATTGAGAGAATACATTTCAATATTCCTCAAATGTACTGACTGCAAACCTAATGGAAACAACATAACATAACTACCCACATGATTCTGAGATGTTTGACACCAGTTATATCACTCAGGCATTCAAACTAAAAAAGTTGTCTTCTCAGTGCATGCAGGGCATTGGAATTGAAAGAAGAATACATTTCAATTTTACTGAAAACTACTGACTGCAAACCTAATGGAAACTTCGTAGCATAACCCCCCACATGATTCTGAGATGTTTGACAGCAGTTATATCACACAGGTATTCAAGATAAAAAAGTTGATTTCTTATATTTTGCAGTGCGTTGGCATTGAAACAAGTATACATTTTAATTTTACTCACAGCTACTGACTGCAAACCTGATTGGACCATCATAGTATAACTCCCCACATGATTCTGAGATGTTTGACACCAGTTATATCACACAGGTATTCAAGATAAAAAAGTTGATTTCTCAGTGCATGCAGAGCATTGGCATTGAGAGAATACATTTCAATATTACTCAAAACTACTGACTGCAGACCTAATGGAAACAACATAACATAACTCCCCACATCATTCTGAGATGTTTGACACCAGTTACATCACTCAGGCGTTCAAGATATGAAAGTTGTTTTCTCTTAACATGCAGGGCTTTGGCATTGAAAGAAGTATACATTTCAATTTTACTCACAGCTACTGACTGCAAACCTGATGGAACCATCATAGCTTAACTCCACACATGATTCTGAGATGTTTGACACCAGTTATATCACAAAGGTATTCAAGATTAAAAAGTTGATTTAGCAGTGCATGCAGTGCATTGGCATTGAAAGAATACATTTCAATATTACTCAAAACTACTGACTGCAAACCTAATGGAAACAACATAACATAACTCCCCACATGATTCTGAGATGTTTGACACCAGTTATATGACTCAGGCATTCAAACTAAAAAAGTTGATTTCTCAGAGCATGCAGGGCATTGGCATTGAAAGAATACATTTCAATATTACTCAAAACTACTGACTGCAAACCTAATGGAAACAACATAACATAACTCCCCACATGATTCTGAGATGTTTGACATCAGTTATATCACACAGGTATACAAGATAAAAAAGTTGATTTCTCAGTGCAGGCTGTTCCTTGGCTTTGAAGGAAGGATATATTTCAATTTTACTCATAGGTACTGACTTCAAACATGATGGAAACATCATAACATAACTCCCCACATGATTCTGAGATGTTTGACACCAGTTACATCACACAGGCATTCAAGATAAAAAGGTTGATTTCTCAGTGTATGCAGCGCTTTGGCATTGAGAGAATACATTTCAATATTACTCAAATGTACTGACTGCAAACCTAATGGAAACAACATAACATAACTACCCACATGATTCTGAGATGTTTGACACCAGTTATATCACTCAGGCATTGAAGATAAAAAAGTTGAATTCTCAGTGCACTCAGTGCATTGGCATTGAAAGAATACATTTCAATATTACTCAAAACTACTGACTGCAAACCTAATGGAAAGAACTTAAGATAACTCCCCACATGATTCTGAGATGTTTTACACCAGTTACATCACTCAGACGTTCAAGATACAAAAGTAGTTTTCTCTTAACATGCAGAGCGTTGGCATTGAAAGAAGTACAAATTTCAATTTTACTCATTGGTACTCACTGCAATCATGATGGAAACAGCATAACATAACTCCCCACATGATTCTGAGATGTTTGATACCATTTATATCACACAGGCATTCAAGATAAAAAAGTTGATTTCTCAGTGCATGCAGTTCATTCGCATTGAGAGAATACATTTCAATATTACTCAAAAGTACTGACTGCAAACCTAATGGAAACAACATAACATAACTCCCCACATGATTCTGAGATGTTTGACACCAGTTACATCACTCAGGCGTTCAAGATACAAAAGTAGATTTCTCTTAACATGCAGTGCGTTGGCATTGAAAGAAGTACACATTTCAATTTTACTCATTGGTACTGACTGCAAACATGATGGAAACATCATAGTATAACTCCCCACATGATTCTGAGACGTTTGATACCAGTTATATCAAACAGGCATTCAAGATAAAAAAGTTGATTTCTCAGTGCATGCAGAGCATTGGCATTGAGAGAATGCATTTCAATATTACTCAAAACTACTGACTGCAAACCTAATGGAAACAACATAACATAACTCCCCACATGATTCTGAGATGTTTGACACCAGTTATATGACTCAGGCATTCAAACTAAAAAAGTTGATTTCTCAGAGCATGCAGGGCATTGGCATTGAAAGAATACATTTCAATATTACTCAAAACTACTGACTGCAAACCTAATGGAAACAACATAACATAACTCCCCACATGATTCTGAGATGTTTGACATCAGTTATATCACACAGGTATACAAGATAAAAAAGTTGATTTCTCAGTGCAGGCTGTTCCTTGGCTTTGAAGGAAGGATATATTTCAATTTTACTCATAGGTACTGACTTCAAACATGATGGAAACATCATAACATAACTCCCCACATGATTCTGAGATGTTTGATACCATTTATATCACACAGGCATTCAAGATAAAAAAGTTGATTTCTCAGTGCATGCAGTTCATTCGCATTGAGAGAATACATTTCAATATTACTCAAAAGTACTGACTGCAAACCTAATGGAAACAACATAACATAACTCCCCACATGATTCTGAGATGTTTGATACCAGTTATATCACACAGGCATTCAAGATAAAAAAGTTGATTTCTCAGTGCATGCAGTGCATTTGCATTGAGAGAATACATTTCAATATTCCTCAAATGTACTGACTGCAAACCTAATGGAAACAACATAACTTAACTACCCACATGATTCTGAGATGTTTGACACCAGTTATATCACTCAGGCATTCAAACTAAAAAAGTTGTCTTCTCAGTGCATGCAGGGCATTGGAATTGAAAGAAGAATACATTTCAATTTTACTGAAAACTACTGACTGCAAACCTAATGGAAACTTCGTAGCATAACCCCCCACATGATTCTGAGATGCTTGACAGCAGTTATATCACACAGGTATTCAAGATAAAAAAGTTGATTTCTTATATTTTGCAGTGCGTTGGCATTGAAACAAGTATACATTTTAATTTTACTCACAGCTACTGACTGCAAACCTGATTGGACCATCATAGTATAACTCCCCACATGATTCTGAGATGTTTGACACCAGTTATATCACACAGGTATTCAAGATAAAAAAGTTGATTTCTCAGTGCATGCAGAGCATTGGCATTGAGAGAATACATTTCAATATTACTCAAAACTACTGACTGCAAACCTAATGCAAACAACATAACATAACTACCCACATGATTCTGAGATGTTTGACACCAGCTATATCACTCAGGCATTCAAACCAAAAAAGTTGGTTTCTCAGTGCCTGCAGGGCATTGGAATTGAAAGAAGAATACATTTCAATTTTTCTCAAAACTACTGACTGCAAACATAAAGGAAACATCTGAGCATAACTCTCCACATGATTCTGAGATGTTTAACACCAGTTACATCACTCAGGCGTTCAAGATACAAAAGTAGTTTTCTCTTAACATGCAGAGCGTTGGCATTGAAAGAAGTACAAATTTCAATTTTACTCATTGGTACTCACTGCAATCATGATGGAAACAGCATAACATAACTCCCCACATGATTCTGAGATGTTTGATACCATTTATATCACACAGGCATTCAAGATAAAAAAGTTGATTTCTCAGTGCATGCAGTTCATTCGCATTGAGAGAATACATTTCAATATTACTCAAATGTACGGACTGCAAACCTAATGGAAACAACATAACATAACTCCCCACATGATTCTGAGATGTTTGATACCAGTTATATCACACAGGCGTTCAAGATAAAAAAGTTGATTTCTCAGTGCATGCAGTGCATTTGCATTGAGAGAATACATTTCAATATTCCTCAAATGTACTGACTGCAAACCTAATGGAAACAACATAACATAACTACCCACATGATTCTGAGATGTTTGACACCAGTTATATCACTCAGGCATTCAAACTAAAAAAGTTGTCTTCTCAGTGCATGCAGGGCATTGGAATTGAAAGAAGAATACATTTCAATTTTACTGAAAGCTACTGACTGCAAACCTAATGGAAACTTCGTAGCATAACCCCCCACATGATTCTGAGATGTTTGACAGCAGTTATATCACACAGGTATTCAAGATAAAAAATTTGATTTCTTATATTTTGCAGTGCGTTGGCATTGAAACAAGTATACATTTTAATTTTACTCACAGCTACTGACTGCAAACCTGATGGAACCATCATAGTATAACTCCCCACATGATTCTGAGATGTTTGACACCAGTTATATCACACAGGTATTCAAGATAAAAAAGTTGATTTCTCAGTGTATGCAGAGCATTGGCATTGAGAGAATACATTTCAATATTACTCAAAACTACTGACTGCAAACCTAATGCAAACAACATAACATAACTACCCACATGATTCTGAGATGTTTGACACGAGCTATATCACTCAGGCATTCAAACCAAAAAAGTTGGTTTCTCAGTGCCTGCAGGGCTTTGGAATTGAAAGAAGAATACATTTCAATTTTTCTCAAAACTACTGACTGCAAACATAAAGGAAACATCTGAGCATAACTCTCCACATGATTCTGAGATGTTTGACACCAGTTATATGACTCAGGCATTGAAGATAAAAAAGTTGATTTCTCAGTGCACTCAGTGCATTGGCATTGAAAGAATACATTTCAATATTACTCAAAACTACTGACTGCAAACCTAATGGAAAGAACATAACATAACTCCCCACATGATTCTGAGATGTTTGACATCAGTTATATCACACAGGTGTACAAGATAAAAAAGTTGATTTCTCAGTGCAGGCTGTTCCTTGGCTTTGAAAGAAGGATATATATTTCAATTTTACTCATAGGTACTGACTTCAAACATGATGGAAACATCATAACATAACTCCCCACATGATTCTGAGATGTTTGACACCAGTTACATCACTCAGGCGTTCAAGATACAAAAGTAGTTTTCTCTTAACATGCAGTGCGTTGGCATTGAAAGTACACATTTCAATTTTACTCATTGGTACTGACTGCAAACATGATGGAAACATCATAGTATAACTCCCCACATGATTCTGAGACGTTTGATACCAGTTATATCAAACAGGCATTCAAGATAAAAAAGTTGATTTCTCAGTGCATGCAGAGCATTGGCATTGAGAGAATGCATTTCAATATTACTCAAAACTACTGACTGCAAACCTAATGGAAACAACATAACATAACTCCCCACATGATTCTGAGATGTTTGACACCAGTTATATGACTCAGGCATTCAAACTAAAAAAGTTGATTTCTCAGAGCATGCAGGGCATTGGCATTGAAAGAATACATTTCAATATTACTCAAAACTACTGACTGCAAACCTAATGGAAACAACATAACATAACTCCCCACATGATTCTGAGATGTTTGACATCAGTTATATCACACAGGTATACAAGATAAAAAAGTTGATTTCTCAGTGCAGGCTGTTCCTTGGCTTTGAAGGAAGGATATATTTCAATTTTACTCATACGTACTGACTTCAAACATGATGGAAACATCATAACATAACTCCCCACATGATTCTGAGATGTTTGATACCATTTATATCACACGGGCATTCAAGATAAAAAAAGTTGATTTCTCAGTGCATGCAGTTCATTCGCATTGAGAGAATACATTTCAATATTACTCAAAAGTACTGACTGCAAACCTAATGGAAACAACATAACATAACTCCCCACATGATTCTGAGATGTTTGATACCAGTTATATCACACAGGCATTCAAGATAAAAAAGTTGATTTCTCAGTGCATGCAGTGCATTTGCATTGAGAGAATACATTTCAATATTCCTCAAATGTACTGACTGCAAACCTAATGGAAACAACATAACATAACTACCCACATGATTCTGAGATGTTTGACACCAGTTATATCACTCAGGCATTCAAACTAAAAAAGTTGTCTTCTCAGTGCATGCAGGGCATTGGAATTGAAAGAAGAATACATTTCAATTTTACTGAAAACTACTGACTGCAAACCTAATGGAAACTTCGTAGCATAACCCCCCACATGATTCTGAGATGTTTGACAGCAGTTATATCACACAGGTATTCAAGATAAAAAAGTTGATTTCTTATATTTTGCAGTGCGTTGGCATTGAAACAAGTATACATTTTAATTTTACTCACAGCTACTGACTGCAAACCTGATTGGACCATCATAGTATAACTCCCCACATGATTCTGAGATGTTTGACACCAGTTATATCACACAGGTATTCAAGATAAAAAAGTTGATTTCTCAGTGCATGCAGAGCATTGGCATTGAGAGAATACATTTCAATATTACTCAAAACTACTGACTGCAAACCTAATGCAAACAACATAACATAACTACCCACATGATTCTGAGATGTTTGACACCAGCTATATCACTCAGGCATTCAAGCCAAAAAAGTTGGTTTCTCAGTGCCTGCAGGGCATTGGAATTGAAAGAAGAATACATTTCAATTTTTCTCAAAACTACTGACTGCAAACATAAAGGAAACATCTGAGCATAACTCTCCACATGATTCTGAGATGTTTAACACCAGTTACATCACTCAGGCGTTCAAGATACAAAAGTAGTTTTCTCTTAACATGCAGAGCGTTGGCATTGAAAGAAGTACAAATTTCAATTTTACTCATTGGTACTCACTGCAATCATGATGGAAACAGCATAACATAACTCCCCACATGATTCTGAGATGTTTGATACCATTTATATCACACAGGCATTCAAGATAAAAAAGTTGATTTCTCAGTGCATGCAGTTCATTCGCATTGAGAGAATACATTTCAATATTACTCAAATGTACGGACTGCAAACCTAATGGAAACAACATAACATAACTCCCCACATGATTCTGAGATGTTTGATACCAGTTATATCACACAGGCGTTCAAGATAAAAAAGTTGATTTCTCAGTGCATGCAGTGCATTTGCATTGAGAGAATACATTTCAATATTCCTCAAATGTACTGACTGCAAACCTAATGGAAACAACATAACATAACTACCCACATGATTCTGAGATGTTTGACACCAGTTATATCACTCAGGCATTCAAACTAAAAAAGTTGTCTTCTCAGTGCATGCAGGGCATTGGAATTGAAAGAAGAATACATTTCAATTTTACTGAAAACTACTGACTGCAAACCTAATGGAAACTTCGTAGCATAACCCCCCACATGATTCTGAGATGTTTGACAGCAGTTATATCACACAGGTATTCAAGATAAAAAATTTGATTTCTTATATTTTGCAGTGCGTTGGCATTGAAACAAGTATACATTTTAATTTTACTCACAGCTACTGACTGCAAACCTGATGGAACCATCATAGCATAACTCCCCACATGATTCTGAGATGTTTGACACCAGTCATATCGCACAGGTATACAAGATAAAAAAGTTGATTTCTCAGTGCACTCAGTGCATTGGCATTGAAAGAATACATTTCAATATTACTCAAAACTACTGACTGCAGACCTAATGGAAACAACATAACATAACTCCCCACATCATTCTGAGATGTTTGACACCAGTTACATCACTCAGGCGTTCAAGATATGAAAGTTGTTTTCTCTTAACATGCAGGGCTTTGGCATTGAAAGAAGTATACATTTCAATTTTACTCACAGCTACTGACTGCAAACCTGATGGAACCATCATAGCTTAACTCCACACATGATTCTGAGATGTTTGACACCAGTTATATCACAAAGGTATTCAAGATTAAAAAGTTGATTTAGCAGTGCATGCAGTGCATTGGCATTGAAAGAATACATTTCAATATTACTCAAAACTACTGACTGCAAACCTAATGGAAACAACATAACATAACTCCCCACATGATTCTGAGATGTTTGACACCAGTTATATGACTCAGGCATTCAAACTAAAAAAGTTGATTTCTCAGAGCATGCAGGGCATTGGCATTGAAAGAATACATTTCAATATTACTCAAAACTACTGACTGCAAACCTAATGGAAACAACATAACATAACTCCCCACATGATTCTGAGATGTTTGACATCAGTTATATCACACAGGTATACAAGATAAAAAAGTTGATTTCTCAGTGCAGGCTGTTCCTTGGCTTTGAAGGAAGGATATATTTCAATTTTACTCATAGGTACTGACTTCAAACATGATGGAAACATCATAACATAACTCCCCACATGATTCTGAGATGTTTGACACCAGTTACATCACACAGGCATTCAAGATAAAAAGGTTGATTTCTCAGTGTATGCAGCGCTTTGGCATTGAGAGAATACATTTCAATATTACTCAAATGTACTGACTGCAAACCTAATGGAAACAACATAACATAACTACCCACATGATTCTGAGATGTTTGACACCAGTTATATCACTCAGGCATTGAAGATAAAAAAGTTGAATTCTCAGTGCACTCAGTGCATTGGCATTGAAAGAATACATTTCAATATTACTCAAAACTACTGACTGCAAACCTAATGGAAAGAACTTAAGATAACTCCCCACATGATTCTGAGATGTTTTACACCAGTTACATCACTCAGACGTTCAAGATACAAAAGTAGTTTTCTCTTAACATGCAGAGCGTTGGCATTGAAAGAAGTACAAATTTCAATTTTACTCATTGGTACTCACTGCAATCATGATGGAAACAGCATAACATAACTCCCCACATGATTCTGAGATGTTTGATACCATTTATATCACACAGGCATTCAAGATAAAAAAGTTGATTTCTCAGTGCATGCAGTTCATTCGCATTGAGAGAATACATTTCAATATTACTCAAATGTACGGACTGCAAACCTAATGGAAACAACATAACATAACTCCCCACATGATTCTGAGATGTTTGATACCAGTTATATCACACAGGCGTTCAAGATAAAAAAGTTGATTTCTCAGTGCATGCAGTGCATTTGCATTGAGAGAATACATTTCAATATTCCTCAAATGTACTGACTGCAAACCTAATGAAAACAACATAACATAACTACCCACATGATTCTGAGATGTTTGACACCAGTTATATCACTCAGGCATTCAAACTAAAAAAGTTGTCTTCTCAGTGCATGCAGGGCATTGGAATTGAAAGAAGAATACATTTCAATTTTACTGAAAACTACTGACTGCAAACCTAATGGAAACTTCGTAGCATAACCCCCCACATGATTCTGAGATGTTTGACAGCAGTTATATCACACAGGTATTCAAGATAAAAAATTTGATTTCTTATATTTTGCAGTGCGTTGGCATTGAAACAAGTATACATTTTAATTTTACTCACAGCTACTGACTGCAAACCTGATGGAACCATCATAGCATAACTCCCCACATGATTCTGAGATGTTTGACACCAGTCATATCGCACAGGTATACAAGATAAAAAAGTTGATTTCTCAGTGCACTCAGTGCATTGGCATTGAAAGAATACATTTCAATATTACTCAAAACTACTGACTGCAGACCTAATGGAAACAACATAACATAACTCCCCACATCATTCTGAGATGTTTGACACCAGTTACATCACTCAGGCGTTCAAGATATGAAAGTTGTTTTCTCTTAACATGCAGGGCTTTGGCATTGAAAGAAGTATACATTTCAATTTTACTCACAGCTACTGACTGCAAACCTGATGGAACCATCATAGCTTAACTCCACACATGATTCTGAGATGTTTGACACCAGTTATATCACAAAGGTATTCAAGATTAAAAAGTTGATTTAGCAGTGCATGCAGTGCATTGGCATTGAAAGAATACATTTCAATATTACTCAAAACTACTGACTGCAAACCTAATGGAAACAACATAACATAACTCCCCACATGATTCTGAGATGTTTGACACCAGTTATATGACTCAGGCATTCAAACTAAAAAAGTTGATTTCTCAGAGCATGCAGGGCATTGGCATTGAAAGAATACATTTCAATATTACTCAAAACTACTGACTGCAAACCTAATGGAAACAACATAACATAACTCCCCACATGATTCTGAGATGTTTGACATCAGTTATATCACACAGGTATACAAGATAAAAAAGTTGATTTCTCAGTGCAGGCTGTTCCTTGGCTTTGAAGGAAGGATATATTTCAATTTTACTCATAGGTACTGACTTCAAACATGATGGAAACATCATAACATAACTCCCCACATGATTCTGAGATGTTTGACACCAGTTACATCACACAGGCATTCAAGATAAAAAGGTTGATTTCTCAGTGTATGCAGCGCTTTGGCATTGAGAGAATACATTTCAATATTACTCAAATGTACTGACTGCAAACCTAATGGAAACAACATAACATAACTACCCACATGATTCTGAGATGTTTGACACCAGTTATATCACTCAGGCATTGAAGATAAAAAAGTTGAATTCTCAGTGCACTCAGTGCATTGGCATTGAAAGAATACATTTCAATATTACTCAAAACTACTGACTGCAAACCTAATGGAAAGAACTTAAGATAACTCCCCACATGATTCTGAGATGTTTTACACCAGTTACATCACTCAGACGTTCAAGATACAAAAGTAGTTTTCTCTTAACATGCAGAGCGTTGGCATTGAAAGAAGTACAAATTTCAATTTTACTCATTGGTACTCACTGCAATCATGATGGAAACAGCATAACATAACTCCCCACATGATTCTGAGATGTTTGATACCATTTATATCACACAGGCATTCAAGATAAAAAAGTTGATTTCTCAGTGCATGCAGTTCATTCGCATTGAGAGAATACATTTCAATATTACTCAAAAGTACTGACTGCAAACCTAATGGAAACAACATAACATAACTCCCCACATGATTCTGAGATGTTTGACACCAGTTACATCACTCAGGCGTTCAAGATACAAAAGTAGTTTTCTCTTAACATGCAGTGCGTTGGCATTGAAAGAAGTACACATTTCAATTTTACTCATTGGTACTGACTGCAAACATGATGGAAACATCATAGTATAACTCCCCACATGATTCTGAGACGTTTGATACCAGTTATATCAAACAGGCATTCAAGATAAAAAAGTTGATTTCTCAGTGCATGCAGAGCATTGGCATTGAGAGAATGCATTTCAATATTACTCAAAACTACTGACTGCAAACCTAATGGAAACAACATAACATAACTCCCCACATGATTCTGAGATGTTTGACACCAGTTATATGACTCAGGCATTCAAACTAAAAAAGTTGATTTCTCAGAGCATGCAGGGCATTGGCATTGAAAGAATACATTTCAATATTACTCAAAACTACTGACTGCAAACCTAATGGAAACAACATAACATAACTCCCCACATGATTCTGAGATGTTTGACATCAGTTATATCACACAGGTATACAAGATAAAAAAGTTGATTTCTCAGTGCAGGCTGTTCCTTGGCTTTGAAGGAAGGATATATTTCAATTTTACTCATAGGTACTGACTTCAAACATGATGGAAACATCATAACATAACTCCCCACATGATTCTGAGATGTTTGATACCATTTATATCACACAGGCATTCAAGATAAAAAAGTTGATTTCTCAGTGCATGCAGTGCATTTGCATTGAGAGAATACATTTCAATATTCCTCAAATGTACTGACTGCAAACCTAATGGAAACAACATAACATAACTACCCACATGATTCTGAGATGTTTGACACCAGTTATATCACTCAGGCATTCAAACTAAAAAAGTTGTCTTCTCAGTGCATGCAGGGCATTGGAATTGAAAGAAGAATACATTTCAATTTTACTGAAAACTACTGACTGCAAACCTAATGGAAACTTCGTAGCATAACCCCCCACATGATTCTGAGATGTTTGACAGCAGTTATATCACTCAGGCATTCAAACTAAAAAAGTTGTCTTCTCAGTGCATGCAGGGCATTGGAATTGAAAGAAGAATACATTTCAATTTTACTGAAAACTACTGACTGCAAACCTAATGGAAACTTCGTAGCATAACCCCCCACATGATTCTGAGATGTTTGACAGCAGTTATATCACACAGGTATTCAAGATAAAAAAGTTGATTTCTTATATTTTGCAGTGCGTTGGCATTGAAACAAGTATACATTTTAATTTTACTCACAGCTACTGACTGCAAACCTGATTGGACCATCATAGTATAACTCCCCACATGATTCTGAGATGTTTGACACCAGTTATATCACACAGGTATTCAAGATAAAAAAGTTGATTTCTCAGTGCATGCAGAGCATTGGCATTGAGAGAATACATTTCAATATTACTCAAAACTACTGACTGCAAACCTAATGCAAACAACATAACATAACTACCCACATGATTCTGAGATGTTTGACACCAGCTATATCACTCAGGCATTCAAACCAAAAAAGTTGGTTTCTCAGTGCCTGCAGGGCATTGGAATTGAAAGAAGAATACATTTCAATTTTTCTCAAAACTACTGACTGCAAACATAAAGGAAACATCTGAGCATAACTCTCCACATGATTCTGAGATGTTTAACACCAGTTACATCACTCAGGCGTTCAAGATACAAAAGTAGTTTTCTCTTAACATGCAGAGCGTTGGCATTGAAAGAAGTACAAATTTCAATTTTACTCATTGGTACTCACTGCAATCATGATGGAAACAGCATAACATAACTCCCCACATGATTCTGAGATGTTTGATACCATTTATATCACACAGGCATTCAAGATAAAAAAGTTGATTTCTCAGTGCATGCAGTTCATTCGCATTGAGAGAATACATTTCAATATTACTCAAATGTACGGACTGCAAACCTAATGGAAACAACATAACATAACTCCCCACATGATTCTGAGATGTTTGATACCAGTTATATCACACAGGCGTTCAAGATAAAAAAGTTGATTTCTCAGTGCATGCAGTGCATTTGCATTGAGAGAATACATTTCAATATTCCTCAAATGTACTGACTGCAAACCTAATGGAAACAACATAACATAACTACCCACATGATTCTGAGATGTTTGACACCAGTTATATCACTCAGGCATTCAAACTAAAAAAGTTGTCTTCTCAGTGCATGCAGGGCATTGGAATTGAAAGAAGAATACATTTCAATTTTACTGAAAACTACTGACTGCAAACCTAATGGAAACTTCGTAGCATAACCCCCCACATGATTCTGAGATGTTTGACAGCAGTTATATCACACAGGTATTCAAGATAAAAAATTTGATTTCTTATATTTTGCAGTGCGTTGGCATTGAAACAAGTATACATTTTAATTTTACTCACAGCTACTGACTGCAAACCTGATGGAACCATCATAGCATAACTCCCCACATGATTCTGAGATGTTTGACACCAGTCATATCGCACAGGTATACAAGATAAAAAAGTTGATTTCTCAGTGCACTCAGTGCATTGGCATTGAAAGAATACATTTCAATATTACTCAAAACTACTGACTGCAGACCTAATGGAAACAACATAACATAACTCCCCACATCATTCTGAGATGTTTGACACCAGTTACATCACTCAGGCGTTCAAGATATGAAAGTTGTTTTCTCTTAACATGCAGGGCTTTGGCATTGAAAGAAGTATACATTTCAATTTTACTCACAGCTACTGACTGCAAACCTGATGGAACCATCATAGCTTAACTCCACACATGATTCTGAGATGTTTGACACCAGTTATATCACAAAGGTATTCAAGATTAAAAAGTTGATTTAGCAGTGCATGCAGTGCATTGGCATTGAAAGAATACATTTCAATATTACTCAAAACTACTGACTGCAAACCTAATGGAAACAACATAACATAACTCCCCACATGATTCTGAGATGTTTGACACCAGTTATATGACTCAGGCATTCAAACTAAAAAAGTTGATTTCTCAGAGCATGCAGGGCATTGGCATTGAAAGAATACATTTCAATATTACTCAAAACTACTGACTGCAAACCTAATGGAAACAACATAACATAACTCCCCACATGATTCTGAGATGTTTGACATCAGTTATATCACACAGGTATACAAGATAAAAAAGTTGATTTCTCAGTGCAGGCTGTTCCTTGGCTTTGAAGGAAGGATATATTTCAATTTTACTCATAGGTACTGACTTCAAACATGATGGAAACATCATAACATAACTCCCCACATGATTCTGAGATGTTTGACACCAGTTACATCACACAGGCATTCAAGATAAAAAGGTTGATTTCTCAGTGTATGCAGCGCTTTGGCATTGAGAGAATACATTTCAATATTACTCAAATGTACTGACTGCAAACCTAATGGAAACAACATAACATAACTACCCACATGATTCTGAGATGTTTGACACCAGTTATATCACTCAGGCATTGAAGATAAAAAAGTTGAATTCTCAGTGCACTCAGTGCATTGGCATTGAAAGAATACATTTCAATATTACTCAAAACTACTGACTGCAAACCTAATGGAAAGAACTTAAGATAACTCCCCACATGATTCTGAGATGTTTTACACCAGTTACATCACTCAGACGTTCAAGATACAAAAGTAGTTTTCTCTTAACATGCAGAGCGTTGGCATTGAAAGAAGTACAAATTTCAATTTTACTCATTGGTACTCACTGCAATCATGATGGAAACAGCATAACATAACTCCCCACATGATTCTGAGATGTTTGATACCATTTATATCACACAGGCATTCAAGATAAAAAAGTTGATTTCTCAGTGCATGCAGTTCATTCGCATTGAGAGAATACATTTCAATATTACTCAAATGTACGGACTGCAAACCTAATGGAAACAACATAACATAACTCCCCACATGATTCTGAGATGTTTGATACCAGTTATATCACACAGGCGTTCAAGATAAAAAAGTTGATTTCTCAGTGCATGCAGTGTATTTGCATTGAGAGAATACATTTCAATATTCCTCAAATGTACTGACTGCAAACCTAATGAAAACAACATAACATAACTACCCACATGATTCTGAGATGTTTGACAGCAGTTATATCACTCAGGCATTCAAACTAAAAAAGTTGTCTTCTCAGTGCATGCAGGGCATTGGAATTGAAAGAAGAATACATTTCAATTTTACTGAAAACTACTGACTGCAAACCTAATGGAAACTTCGTAGCATAACCCCCCACATGATTCTGAGATGTTTGACAGCAGTTATATCACACAGGTATTCAAGATAAAAAATTTGATTTCTTATATTTTGCAGTGCGTTGGCATTGAAACAAGTATACATTTTAATTTTACTCACAGCTACTGACTGCAAACCTGATGGAACCATCATAGCATAACTCCCCACATGATTCTGAGATGTTTGACACCAGTCATATCGCACAGGTATACAAGATAAAAAAGTTGATTTCTCAGTGCACTCAGTGCATTGGCATTGAAAGAATACATTTCAATATTACTCAAAACTACTGACTGCAGACCTAATGGAAACAACATAACATAACTCCCCACATCATTCTGAGATGTTTGACACCAGTTACATCACTCAGGCGTTCAAGATATGAAAGTTGTTTTCTCTTAACATGCAGGGCTTTGGCATTGAAAGAAGTATACATTTCAATTTTACTCACAGCTACTGACTGCAAACCTGATGGAACCATCATAGCTTAACTCCACACATGATTCTGAGATGTTTGACACCAGTTATATCACAAAGGTATTCAAGATTAAAAAGTTGATTTAGCAGTGCATGCAGTGCATTGGCATTGAAAGAATACATTTCAATATTACTCAAAACTACTGACTGCAAACCTAATGGAAACAACATAACATAACTCCCCACATGATTCTGAGATGTTTGACACCAGTTATATGACTCAGGCATTCAAACTAAAAAAGTTGATTTCTCAGAGCATGCAGGGCATTGGCATTGAAAGAATACATTTCAATATTACTCAAAACTACTGACTGCAAACCTAATGGAAACAACATAACATAACTCCCCACATGATTCTGAGATGTTTGACATCAGTTATATCACACAGGTATACAAGATAAAAAAGTTGATTTCTCAGTGCAGGCTGTTCCTTGGCTTTGAAGGAAGGATATATTTCAATTTTACTCATAGGTACTGACTTCAAACATGATGGAAACATCATAACATAACTCCCCACATGATTCTGAGATGTTTGACACCAGTTACATCACACAGGCATTCAAGATAAAAAGGTTGATTTCTCAGTGTATGCAGCGCTTTGGCATTGAGAGAATACATTTCAATATTACTCAAATGTACTGACTGCAAACCTAATGGAAACAACATAACATAACTACCCACATGATTCTGAGATGTTTGACACCAGTTATATCACTCAGGCATTGAAGATAAAAAAGTTGAATTCTCAGTGCACTCAGTGCATTGGCATTGAAAGAATACATTTCAATATTACTCAAAACTACTGACTGCAAACCTAATGGAAAGAACTTAAGATAACTCCCCACATGATTCTGAGGTGTTTTACACCAGTTACATCACTCAGACGTTCAAGATACAAAAGTAGTTTTCTCTTAACATGCAGAGCGTTGGCATTGAAAGAAGTACAAATTTCAATTTTACTCATTGGTACTCACTGCAATCATGATGGAAACAGCATAACATAACTCCCCACATGATTCTGAGATGTTTGATACCATTTATATCACACAGGCATTCAAGATAAAAAAGTTGATTTCTCAGTGCATGCAGTTCATTCGCATTGAGAGAATACATTTCAATATTACTCAAAAGTACTGACTGCAAACCTAATGGAAACAACATAACATAACTCCCCACATGATTCTGAGATGTTTGACACCAGTTACATCACTCAGGCGTTCAAGATACAAAAGTAGTTTTCTCTTAACATGCAGTGCGTTGGCATTGAAAGAAGTACACATTTCAATTTTACTCATTGGTACTGACTGCAAACATGATGGAAACATCATAGTATAACTCCCCACATGATTCTGAGACGTTTGATACCAGTTATATCAAACAGGCATTCAAGATAAAAAAGTTGATTTCTCAGTGCATGCAGAGCATTGGCATTGAGAGAATGCATTTCAATATTACTCAAAACTACTGACTGCAAACCTAATGGAAACAACATAACATAACTCCCCACATGATTCTGAGATGTTTGACACCAGTTATATGACTCAGGCATTCAAACTAAAAAAGTTGATTTCTCAGAGCATGCAGGGCATTGGCATTGAAAGAATACATTTCAATATTACTCAAAACTACTGACTGCAAACCTAATGGAAACAACATAACATAACTCCCCACATGATTCTGAGATGTTTGACATCAGTTATATCACACAGGTATACAAGATAAAAAAGTTGATTTCTCAGTGCAGGCTGTTCCTTGGCTTTGAAGGAAGGATATATTTCAATTTTACTCATAGGTACTGACTTCAAACATGATGGAAACATCATAACATAACTCCCCACATGATTCTGAGATGTTTGATACCATTTATATCACACAGGCATTCAAGATAAAAAAGTTGATTTCTCAGTGCATGCAGTGCATTTGCATTGAGAGAATACATTTCAATATTCCTCAAATGTACTGACTGCAAACCTAATGGAAACAACATAACATAACTACCCACATGATTCTGAGATGTTTGACACCAGTTATATCACTCAGGCATTCAAACTAAAAAAGTTGTCTTCTCAGTGCATGCAGGGCATTGGATTTGAAAGAAGAATACATTTCAATTTTACTGAAAACTACTGACTGCAAACCTAATGGAAACTTCGTAGCATAACCCCCCACATGATTCTGAGATGTTTGACAGCAGTTATATCACTCAGGCATTCAAACTAAAAAAGTTGTCTTCTCAGTGCATGCAGGGCATTGGAATTGAAAGAAGAATACATTTCAATTTTACTGAAAACTACTGACTGCAAACCTAATGGAAACTTCGTAGCATAACCCCCCACATGATTCTGAGATGTTTGACAGCAGTTATATCACACAGGTATTCAAGATAAAAAATTTGATTTCTTATATTTTGCAGTGCGTTGGCATTGAAACAAGTATACATTTTAATTTTACTCACAGCTACTGACTGCAAACCTGATGGAACCATCATAGCATAACTCCCCACATGATTCTGAGATGTTTGACACCAGTCATATCGCACAGGTATACAAGATAAAAAAGTTGATTTCTCAGTGCCCTCAGTGCATTGGCATTGAAAGAATACATTTCAATATTACTCAAAACTACTGACTGCAGACCTAATGGAAACAACATAACATAACTCCCCACATCATTCTGAGATGTTTGACACCAATTACATCACTCAGGCGTTCAAGATATGAAAGTTGTTTTCTCTTAACATGCAGGGCTTTGGCATTGAAAGAAGTATACATTTCAATTTTACTCACAGCTTCTGACTGCAAACCTGATGGAACCATCATAGCTTAACTCCACACATGATTCTGAGATGTTTGACACCAGTTATATCACAAAGGTATTCAAGATTAAAAAGTTGATTTAGCAGTGCATGCAGTGCATTGGCATTGAAAGAATACATTTCAATATTACTCAAAACTACTGACTGCAAACCTAATGGAAACAACATAACATAACTCCCCACATGATTCTGAGATGTTTGACACCAGTTATATGACTCAGGCATTCAAACTAAAAAAGTTGATTTCTCAGAGCATGCAGGGCATTGGCATTGAAAGAATACATTTCAATATTACTCAAAACTACTGACTGCAAACCTAATGGAAACAACATAACATAACTCCCCGCATGATTCTGAGATGTTTGACATCAGTTATATCACACAGGTATACAAGATAAAAAAGTTGATTTCTCAGTGCAGGCTGTTCCTTGGCTTTGAAGGAAGGATATATTTCAATTTTACTCATAGGTACTGACTTCAAACATGATGGAAACATCATAACATAACTCCCCACATGATTCTGAGATGTTTGACACCAGTTACATCACACAGGCGTTCAAGATAAAAAGGTTGATTTCTCAGTGTATGCAGCGCTTTGGCATTGAGAGAATACATTTCAATATTACTCAAATGTACTGACTGCAAACCTAATGGAAACAACATAACATAACTACCCACATGATTCTGAGATGTTTGACACCAGTTATATCACTCAGGCATTGAAGATAAAAAAGTTGAATTCTCAGTGCACTCAGTGCATTGGCATTGAAAGAATACATTTCAATATTACTCAAAACTACTGACTGCAAACCTAATGGAAAGAACTTAAGATAACTCCCCACATGATTCTGAGATGTTTTACACCAGTTACATCACTCAGACGTTCAAGATACAAAAGTAGTTTTCTCTTAACATGCAGAGCGTTGGCATTGAAAGAAGTACAAATTTCAATTTTACTCATTGGTACTCACTGCAATCATGATGGAAACAGCATAACATAACTCCCCACATGATTCTGAGATGTTTGATACCATTTATATCACACAGGCATTCAAGATAAAAAAGTTGATTTCTCAGTGCATGCAGTTCATTCGCATTGAGAGAATACATTTCAATATTACTCAAAAGTACTGACTGCAAACCTAATGGAAACAACATAACATAACTCCCCACATGATTCTGAGATGTTTGACACCAGTTACATCACTCAGGCGTTCAAGATACAAAAGTAGTTTTCTCTTAACATGCAGTGCGTTGGCATTGAAAGAAGTACACATTTCAATTTTACTCATTGGTACTGACTGCAAACATGATGGAAACATCATAGTATAACTCCCCACATGATTCTGAGATGTTTGATACCAGTTATATCAAACAGGCATTCAAGATAAAAAAGTTGATTTCTCAGTGCATGCAGAGCATTGGCATTGAGAGAATGCATTTCAATATTACTCAAAACTACTGACTGCAAACCTAATGGAAACAACATAACATAACTCCCCACATGATTCTGAGATGTTTGACACCAGTTATATGACTCAGGCATTCAAACTAAAAAAGTTGATTTCTCAGAGCATGCAGGGCATTGGCATTGAAAGAATACATTTCAATATTACTCAAAACTACTGACTGCAAACCTAATGGAAACAACATAACATAACTCCCCACATGATTCTGAGATGTTTGACATCAGTTATATCACACAGGTATACAAGATAAAAAAGTTGATTTCTCAGTGCAGGCTGTTCCTTGGCTTTGAAGGAAGGATATATTTCAATTTTACTCATAGGTACTGACTTCAAACATGATGGAAACATCATAACATAACTCCCCACATGATTCTGAGATGTTTGATACCATTTATATCACACAGGCATTCAAGATAAAAAAGTTGATTTCTCAGTGCATGCAGTTCATTCGCATTGAGAGAATACATTTCAATATTACTCAAAAGTACTGACTGCAAACCTAATGGAAACAACATAACATAACTCCCCACATGATTCTGAGATGTTTGATACCAGTTATATCACACAGGCATTCAAGATAAAAAAGTTGATTTCTCAGTGCATGCAGTGCATTTGCATTGAGAGAATACATTTCAATATTCCTCAAATGTACTGACTGCAAACCTAATGGAAACAACATAACATAACTACCCACATGATTCTGAGATGTTTGACACCAGTTATATCACTCAGGCATTCAAACTAAAAAAGTTGTCTTCTCAGTGCATGCAGGGCATTGGAATTGAAAGAAGAATACATTTCAATTTTACTGAAAACTACTGACTGCAAACCTAATGGAAACTTCGTAGCATAACCCCCCACATGATTCTGAGATGTTTGACAGCAGTTATATCACACAGGTATTCAAGATAAAAAAGTTGATTTCTTATATTTTGCAGTGCGTTGGCATTGAAACAAGTATACATTTTAATTTTACTCACAGCTACTGACTGCAAACCTGATTGGACCATCATAGTATAACTCCCCACATGATTCTGAGATGTTTGACACCAGTTATATCACACAGGTATTCAAGATAAAAAAGTTGATTTCTCAGTGCATGCAGAGCATTGGCATTGAGAGAATACATTTCAATATTACTCAAAACTACTGACTGCAGACCTAATGGAAACAACATAACATAACTCCCCACATCATTCTGAGATGTTTGACACCAGTTACATCACTCAGGCGTTCAAGATATGAAAGTTGTTTTCTCTTAACATGCAGGGCTTTGGCATTGAAAGAAGTATACATTTCAATTTTACTCACAGCTACTGACTGCAAACCTGATGGAACCATCATAGCTTAACTCCACACATGATTCTGAGATGTTTGACACCAGTTATATCACAAAGGTATTCAAGATTAAAAAGTTGATTTAGCAGTGCATGCAGTGCATTGGCATTGAAAGAATACATTTCAATATTACTCAAAACTACTGACTGCAAACCTAATGGAAACAACATAACATAACTCCCCACATGATTCTGAGATGTTTGACACCAGTTATATGACTCAGGCATTCAAACTAAAAAAGTTGATTTCTCAGAGCATGCAGGGCATTGGCATTGAAAGAATACATTTCAATATTACTCAAAACTACTGACTGCAAACCTAATGGAAACAACATAACATAACTCCCCACATGATTCTGAGATGTTTGACATCAGTTATATCACACAGGTATACAAGATAAAAAAGTTGATTTCTCAGTGCAGGCTGTTCCTTGGCTTTGAAGGAAGGATATATTTCAATTTTACTCATAGGTACTGACTTCAAACATGATGGAAACATCATAACATAACTCCCCACATGATTCTGAGATGTTTGACACCAGTTACATCACACAGGCATTCAAGATAAAAAGGTTGATTTCTCAGTGTATGCAGCGCTTTGGCATTGAGAGAATACATTTCAATATTACTCAAATGTACTGACTGCAAACCTAATGGAAACAACATAACATAACTACCCACATGATTCTGAGATGTTTGACACCAGTTATATCACTCAGGCATTGAAGATAAAAAAGTTGAATTCTCAGTGCACTCAGTGCATTGGCATTGAAAGAATACATTTCAATATTACTCAAAACTACTGACTGCAAACCTAATGGAAAGAACTTAAGATAACTCCCCACATGATTCTGAGATGTTTTACACCAGTTACATCACTCAGACGTTCAAGATACAAAAGTAGTTTTCTCTTAACATGCAGAGCGTTGGCATTGAAAGAAGTACAAATTTCAATTTTACTCATTGGTACTCACTGCAATCATGATGGAAACAGCATAACATAACTCCCCACATGATTCTGAGATGTTTGATACCATTTATATCACACAGGCATTCAAGATAAAAAAGTTGATTTCTCAGTGCATGCAGTTCATTCGCATTGAGAGAATACATTTCAATATTACTCAAAAGTACTGACTGCAAACCTAATGGAAACAACATAACATAACTCCCCACATGATTCTGAGATGTTTGACACCAGTTACATCACTCAGGCGTTCAAGATACAAAAGTAGATTTCTCTTAACATGCAGTGCGTTGGCATTGAAAGAAGTACACATTTCAATTTTACTCATTGGTACTGACTGCAAACATGATGGAAACATCATAGTATAACTCCCCACATGATTCTGAGACGTTTGATACCAGTTATATCAAACAGGCATTCAAGATAAAAAATTTGATTTCTCAGTGCATGCAGTGCATTTGCATTGAGAGAATACATTTCAATATTACTCAAATGTACGGACTGCAAACCTAATGGAAACAACATAACATAACTCCCCACATGATTCTGAGATGTTTGACACCAGTTACATCACTCAGGCGTTCAAGATACAAAAGTAGATTTCTCTTAACATGCAGTGCGTTGGCATTGAAAGAAGTACACATTTCAATTTTACTCATTGGTACTGACTGCAAACATGATGGAAACATCATAGTATAACTCCCCACATGATTCTGAGACGTTTGATACCAGTTATATCAAACAGGCATTCAAGATAAAAAAGTTGATTTCTCAGTGCATGCAGAGCATTGGCATTGAGAGAATGCATTTCAATATTACTCAAAACTACTGACTGCAAACCTAATGGAAACAACATAACATAACTCCCCACATGATTCTGAGATGTTTGACACCAGTTATATGACTCAGGCATTCAAACTAAAAAAGTTGATTTCTCAGAGCATGCAGGGCATTGGCATTGAAAGAATACATTTCAATATTACTCAAAACTACTGACTGCAAACCTAATGGAAACAACATAACATAACTCCCCACATGATTCTGAGATGTTTGACATCAGTTATATCACACAGGTATACAAGATAAAAAAGTTGATTTCTCAGTGCAGGCTGTTCCTTGGCTTTGAAGGAAGGATATATTTCAATTTTACTCATAGGTACTGACTTCAAACATGATGGAAACATCATAACATAACTCCCCACATGATTCTGAGATGTTTGATACCATTTATATCACACAGGCATTCAAGATAAAAAAGTTGATTTCTCAGTGCATGCAGTTCATTCGCATTGAGAGAATACATTTCAATATTACTCAAAAGTACTGACTGCAAACCTAATGGAAACAACATAACATAACTCCCCACATGATTCTGAGATGTTTGATACCAGTTATATCACACAGGCATTCAAGATAAAAAAGTTGATTTCTCAGTGCATGCAGTGCATTTGCATTGAGAGAATACATTTCAATATTCCTCAAATGTACTGACTGCAAACCTAATGGAAACAACATAACATAACTACCCACATGATTCTGAGATGTTTGACACCAGTTATATCACTCAGGCATTCAAACTAAAAAAGTTGTCTTCTCAGTGCATGCAGGGCATTGGAATTGAAAGAAGAATACATTTCAATTTTACTGAAAACTACTGACTGCAAACCTAATGGAAACTTCGTAGCATAACCCCCCACATGATTCTGAGATGTTTGACAGCAGTTATATCACACAGGTATTCAAGATAAAAAAGTTGATTTCTTATATTTTGCAGTGCGTTGGCATTGAAACAAGTATACATTTTAATTTTACTCACAGCTACTGACTGCAAACCTGATTGGACCATCATAGTATAACTCCCCACATGATTCTGAGATGTTTGACACCAGTTATATCACACAGGTATTCAAGATAAAAAAGTTGATTTCTCAGTGCATGCAGAGCATTGGCATTGAGAGAATACATTTCAATATTACTCAAAACTACTGACTGCAAACCTAATGCAAACAACATAACATAACTACCCACATGATTCTGAGATGTTTGACACCAGCTATATCACTCAGGCATTCAAACCAAAAAAGTTGGTTTCTCAGTGCCTGCAGGGCATTGGAATTGAAAGAAGAATACATTTCAATTTTTCTCAAAACTACTGACTGCAAACATAAAGGAAACATCTGAGCATAACTCTCCACATGATTCTGAGATGTTTAACACCAGTTACATCACTCAGGCGTTCAAGATACAAAAGTAGTTTTCTCTTAACATGCAGAGCGTTGGCATTGAAAGAAGTACAAATTTCAATTTTACTCATTGGTACTCACTGCAATCATGATGGAAACAGCATAACATAACTCCCCACATGATTCTGAGATGTTTGATACCATTTATGTCACACAGGCATTCAAGATAAAAAAGTTGATTTCTCAGTGCATGCAGTTCATTCGCATTGAGAGAATACATTTCAATATTACTCAAATGTACGGACTGCAAACCTAATGGAAACAACATAACATAACTCCCCACATGATTCTGAGATGTTTGATACCAGTTATATCACACAGGCGTTCAAGATAAAAAAGTTGATTTCTCAGTGCATGCAGTGCATTTGCATTGAGAGAATACATTTCAATATTCCTCAAATGTACTGACTGCAAACCTAATGGAAACAACATAACATAACTACCCACATGATTCTGAGATGTTTGACACCAGTTATATCACTCAGGCATTCAAACTAAAAAAGTTGTCTTCTCAGTGCATGCAGGGCATTGGAATTGAAAGAAGAATACATTTCAATTTTACTGAAAACTACTGACTGCAAACCTAATGGAAACTTCGTAGCATAACCCCCCACATGATTCTGAGATGTTTGACAGCAGTTATATCACACAGGTATTCAAGATATAAAAGTTGATTTCTTATATTTTGCAGTGCGTTGGCATTGAAACAAGTATACATTTTAATTTTACTCACAGCTACTGACTGCAAACCTGATTGGACCATCATAGTATAACTCCCCACATGATTCTGAGATGTTTGACACCAGTTATATCACACAGGTATTCAAGATAAAAAAGTTGATTTCTCAGTGCATGCAGAGCATTGGCATTGAGAGAATACATTTCAATATTACTCAAAACTACTGACTGCAGACCTAATGGAAACAACATAACATAACTCCCCACATCATTCTGAGATGTTTGACACCAGTTACATCACTCAGGCGTTCAAGATATGAAAGTTGTTTTCTCTTAACATGCAGGGCTTTGGCATTGAAAGAAGTATACATTTCAATTTTACTCACAGCTACTGACTGCAAACCTGATGGAACCATCATAGCTTAACTCCACACATGATTCTGAGATGTTTGACACCAGTTATATCACAAAGGTATTCAAGATTAAAAAGTTGATTTAGCAGTGCATGCAGTGCATTGGCATTGAAAGAATACATTTCAATATTACTCAAAACTACTGACTGCAAACCTAATGGAAACAACATAACATAACTCCCCACATGATTCTGAGATGTTTGACACCAGTTATATGACTCAGGCATTCAAACTAAAAAAGTTGATTTCTCAGAGCATGCAGGGCATTGGCATTGAAAGAATACATTTCAATATTACTCAAAACTACTGACTGCAAACCTAATGGAAACAACATAACATAACTCCCCACATGATTCTGAGATGTTTGACATCAGTTATATCACACAGGTATACAAGATAAAAAAGTTGATTTCTCAGTGCAGGCTGTTCCTTGGCTTTGAAGGAAGGATATATTTCAATTTTACTCATAGGTACTGACTTCAAACATGATGGAAACATCATAACATAACTCCCCACATGATTCTGAGATGTTTGACACCAGTTACATCACACAGGCATTCAAGATAAAAAGGTTGATTTCTCAGTGTATGCAGCGCTTTGGCATTGAGAGAATACATTTCAATATTACTCAAATGTACTGACTGCAAACCTAATGGAAACAACATAACATAACTACCCACATGATTCTGAGATGTTTGACACCAGTTATATCACTCAGGCATTGAAGATAAAAAAGTTGAATTCTCAGTGCACTCAGTGCATTGGCATTGAAAGAATACATTTCAATATTACTCAAAACTACTGACTGCAAACCTAATGGAAAGAACTTAAGATAACTCCCCACATGATTCTGAGATGTTTTACACCAGTTACATCACTCAGACGTTCAAGATACAAAAGTAGTTTTCTCTTAACATGCAGAGCGTTGGCATTGAAAGAAGTACAAATTTCAATTTTACTCATTGGTACTCACTGCAATCATGATGGAAACAGCATAACATAACTCCCCACATGATTCTGAGATGTTTGATACCATTTATATCACACAGGCATTCAAGATAAAAAAGTTGATTTCTCAGTGCATGCAGTTCATTCGCATTGAGAGAATACATTTCAATATTACTCAAAAGTACTGACTGCAAACCTAATGGAAACAACATAACATAACTCCCCACATGATTCTGAGATGTTTGACACCAGTTATATGACTCAGGCATTCAAACTAAAAAAGTTGATTTCTCAGAGCATGCAGGGCATTGGCATTGAAAGAATACATTTCAATATTACTCAAAACTACTGACTGCAAACCTAATGGAAACAACATAACATAACTCCCCACATGATTCTGAGATGTTTGACATCAGTTATATCACACAGGTATACAAGATAAAAAAGTTGATTTCTCAGTGCAGGCTGTTCCTTGGCTTTGAAGGAAGGATATATTTCAATTTTACTCATAGGTACTGACTTCAAACATGATGGAAACATCATAACATAACTCCCCACATGATTCTGAGATGTTTGATACCATTTATATCACACAGGCATTCAAGATAAAAAAGTTGATTTCTCAGTGCATGCAGTTCATTCGCATTGAGAGAATACATTTCAATATTACTCAAAAGTACTGACTGCAAACTTAATGGAAACAACATAACATAACTCCCCACATGATTCTGAGATGTTTGATACCAGTTATATCACACAGGCATTCAAGATAAAAAAGTTGATTTCTCAGTGCATGCAGTGCATTTGCATTGAGAGAATACATTTCAATATTCCTCAAATGTACTGACTGCAAACCTAATGGAAACAACATAACATAACTACCCACATGATTCTGAGATGTTTGACACCAGTTATATCACTCAGGCATTCAAACTAAAAAAGTTGTCTTGTCAGTGCATGCAGGGCTTTGGAATTGAAAGAAGAATACATTTCAATTTTACTGAAAACTACTGACTGCAAACCTAATGGAAACTTCGTAGCATAACCCCCCACATGATTCTGAGATGTTTGACAGCAGTTATATCACACAGGTATTCAAGATAAAAAAGTTGATTTCTTATATTTTGCAGTGCGTTGGCATTGAAACAAGTATACATTTTAATTTTACTCACAGCTACTGACTGCAAACCTGATTGGACCATCATAGTATAACTCCCACATGATTCTGAGATGTTTGACACCAGTTATATCACACAGGTATTCAAGATAAAAAAGTTGATTTCTCAGTGCATGCAGAGCATTGGCATTGAGAGAATACATTTCAATATTACTCAAAACTACTGACCTGCAAACCTAATGCAAACAACATAACATAACTACCCACATGATTCTGAGATGTTTGACACCAGCTATATCACTCAGGCATTCAAACCAAAAAAGTTGGTTTCTCAGTGCCTGCAGGGCATTGGAATTGAAAGAAGAATACATTTCAATTTTTCTCAAAACTACTGACTGCAAAACATAAAGGAAACATCTGAGCATAACTCTCCACATGATTCTGAGATGTTTAACACCAGTTACATCACTCAGGCGTTCAAGATGCAAAAGTAGTTTTCTCTTAACATGCAGAGCGTTGGCATTGAAAGAAGTACAAATTTCAATTTTACTCATTGGTACTCACTGCAATCATGATGGAAACAGCATAACATAACTCCCCACATGATTCTGAGATGTTTGATACCATTTATATCACACAGGCATTCAAGATAAAAAAGTTGATTTCTCAGTGCATGCAGTTCATTCGCATTGAGAGAATACATTTCAATATTACTCAAATGTACGGACTGCAAACCTAATGGAAACAACATAACATAACTCCCCACATGATTCTGAGATGTTTGATACCAGTTATATCACACAGGCGTTCAAGATAAAAAAGTTGATTTCTCAGTGCATGCAGTGCATTTGCATTGAGAGAATACATTTCAATATTCCTCAAATGTACTGTCTGCAAACCTAATGGAAACAACATAACATAACTACCCACATGATTCTGAGATGTTTGACACCAGTTATATCACTCAGGCATTCAAACTAAAAAAGTTGTCTTCTCAGTGCATGCAGGGCATTGGAATTGAAAGAAGAATACATTTCAATTTTACTGAAAACTACTGACTGCAAACCTAATGGAAACTTCGTAGCATAACCCCCCACATGATTCTGAGATGTTTGACAGCAGTTATATCACACAGGTATTCAAGATAAAAAATTTGATTTCTTATATTTTGCAGTGCGTTGGCATTGAAACAAGTATACATTTTAATTTTACTCACAGCTACTGACTGCAAACCTGATGGAACCATCATAGTATAACTCCCCACATGATTCTGAGATGTTTGACACCAGTTATATCACACAGGTATTCAAGATAAAAAAGTTGATTTCTCAGTGTATGCAGAGCATTGGCATTGAGAGAATACATTTCAATATTACTCAAAACTACTGACTGCAAACGTAATGCAAACAACATAACATAACTACCCACATGATTCTGAGATGTTTGACACGAGCTATATCACTCAGGCATTCAAACCAAAAAAGTTGGTTTCTCAGTGCCTGCAGGGCTTTGGAATTGAAAGAAGAATACATTTCAATTTTTCTCAAAACTACTGACTGCAAACATAAAGGAAACATCTGAGCATAACTCTCCACATGATTCTGAGATGTTTGACACCAGTTATATGACTCAGGCATTGAAGATAAAAAAAGTTGATTTCTCAGTGCACTCAGTGCATTGGCATTGAAAGAATACATTTCAATATTACTCAAAACTACTGACTGCAAACCTAATGGAAAGAACATAACATAACTCCCCACATGATTCTGAGATGTTTGACATCAGTTATATCACACAGGTGTACAAGATAAAAAAGTTGATTTCTCAGTGCAGGCTGTTCCTTGGCTTTGAAAGAAGGATATATATTTCAATTTTACTCATAGGTACTGACTTCAAACATGATGGAAACATCATAACATAACTCCCCACATGATTCTGAGATGTTTGACACCAGTTACATCACTCAGGCGTTCAAGATACAAAAGTAGTTTTCTCTTAACATGCAGTGCGTTGGCATTGAAAGAAGTACACATTTCAATTTTACTCATTGGTACTGACTGCAAACATGATGGAAACATCATAGTATAACTCCCCACATGATTCTGAGACGTTTGATACCAGTTATATCAAACAGGCATTCAAGATAAAAAAGTTGATTTCTCAGTGCATGCAGAGCATTGGCATTGAGAGAATGCATTTCAATATTACTCAAAACTACTGACTGCAAACCTAATGGAAACAACATAACATAACTCCCCACACGATTCTGAGATGTTTGACACCAGTTATATGACTCAGGCATTCAAACTAAAAAAGTTGATTTCTCAGAGCATGCAGGGCATTGGCATTGAAAGAATACATTTCAATATTACTCAAAACTACTGACTGCAAACCTAATGGAAACAACATAACATAACTCCCCACATGATTCTGAGATGTTTGACACCAGTTATATGACTCAGGCATTCAAACTAAAAAAGTTGATTTCTCAGAGCATGCAGGGCATTGGCATTGAAAGAATACATTTCAATATTACTCAAAACTACTGACTGCAAACCTAATGGAAACAACATAACATAACTCCCCACATGATTCTGAGATGTTTGACATCAGTTATATCACACAGGTATACAAGATAAAAAAGTTGATTTCTCAGTGCAGGCTGTTCCTTGGCTTTGAAGGAAGGATATATTTCAATTTTACTCATAGGTACTGACTTCAAACATGATGGAAACATCATAACATAACTCCCCACATGATTCTGAGATGTTTGATACCATTTATATCACACAGGCATTCAAGATAAAAAAGTTGATTTCTCAGTGCATGCAGTTCATTCGCATTGAGAGAATACATTTCAATATTACTCAAAAGTACTGACTGCAAACCTAATGGAAACAACATAACATAACTCCCCACATGATTCTGAGATGTTTGATACCAGTTATATCACACAGGCATTCAAGATAAAAAAGTTGATTTCTCAGTGCATGCAGTGCATTTGCATTGAGAGAATACATTTCAATATTCCTCAAATGTACTGACTGCAAACCTAATGGAAACAACATAACATAACTACCCACATGATTCTGAGATGTTTGACACCAGTTATATCACTCAGGCATTCAAACTAAAAAAGTTGTCTTCTCAGTGCATGCAGGGCATTGGAATTGAAAGAAGAATACATTTCAATTTTACTGAAAACTACTGACTGCAAACCTAATGGAAACTTCGTAGCATAACCCCCCACATGATTCTGAGATGTTTGACAGCAGTTATATCACACAGGTATTCAAGATAAAAAAGTTGATTTCTTATATTTTGCAGTGCGTTGGCATTGAAACAAGTATACATTTTAATTTTACTCACAGCTACTGACTGCAAACCTGATTGGACCATCATAGTATAACTCCCCACATGATTCTGAGATGTTTGACACCAGTTATATCACACAGGTATTCAAGATAAAAAAGTTGATTTCTCAGTGCATGCAGAGCATTGGCATTGAGAGAATACATTTCAATATTACTCAAAACTACTGACTGCAAACCTAATGCAAACAACATAACATAACTACCCACATGATTCTGAGATGTTTGACACCAGCTATATCACTCAGGCATTCAAACCAAAAAAGTTGGTTTCTCAGTGCCTGCAGGGCATTGGAATTGAAAGAAGAATACATTTCAATTTTTCTCAAAACTACTGACTGCAAACATAAAGGAAACATCTGAGCATAACTCTCCACATGATTCTGAGATGTTTAACACCAGTTACATCACTCAGGCGTTCAAGATACAAAAGTAGTTTTCTCTTAACATGCAGAGCGTTGGCATTGAAAGAAGTACAAATTTCAATTTTACTCATTGGTACTCACTGCAATCATGATGGAAACAGCATAACATAACTCCCCACATGATTCTGAGATGTTTGATACCATTTATGTCACACAGGCATTCAAGATAAAAAAGTTGATTTCTCAGTGCATGCAGTTCATTCGCATTGAGAGAATACATTTCAATATTACTCAAATGTACGGACTGCAAACCTAATGGAAACAACATAACATAACTCCCCACATGATTCTGAGATGTTTGATACCAGTTATATCACACAGGCGTTCAAGATAAAAAAGTTGATTTCTCAGTGCATGCAGTGCATTTGCATTGAGAGAATACATTTCAATATTCCTCAAATGTACTGACTGCAAACCTAATGGAAACAACATAACATAACTACCCACATGATTCTGAGATGTTTGACACCAGTTATATCACTCAGGCATTCAAACTAAAAAAGTTGTCTTCTCAGTGCATGCAGGGCATTGGAATTGAAAGAAGAATACATTTCAATTTTACTGAAAACTACTGACTGCAAACCTAATGGAAACTTCGTAGCATAACCCCCCACATGATTCTGAGATGTTTGACAGCAGTTATATCACACAGGTATTCAAGATATAAAAGTTGATTTCTTATATTTTGCAGTGCGTTGGCATTGAAACAAGTATACATTTTAATTTTACTCACAGCTACTGACTGCAAACCTGATTGGACCATCATAGTATAACTCCCCACATGATTCTGAGATGTTTGACACCAGTTATATCACACAGGTATTCAAGATAAAAAAGTTGATTTCTCAGTGCATGCAGAGCATTGGCATTGAGAGAATACATTTCAATATTACTCAAAACTACTGACTGCAGACCTAATGGAAACAACATAACATAACTCCCCACATCATTCTGAGATGTTTGACACCAGTTACATCACTCAGGCGTTCAAGATATGAAAGTTGTTTTCTCTTAACATGCAGGGCTTTGGCATTGAAAGAAGTATACATTTCAATTTTACTCACAGCTACTGACTGCAAACCTGATGGAACCATCATAGCTTAACTCCACACATGATTCTGAGATGTTTGACACCAGTTATATCACAAAGGTATTCAAGATTAAAAAGTTGATTTAGCAGTGCATGCAGTGCATTGGCATTGAAAGAATACATTTCAATATTACTCAAAACTACTGACTGCAAACCTAATGGAAACAACATAACATAACTCCCCACATGATTCTGAGATGTTTGACACCAGTTATATGACTCAGGCATTCAAACTAAAAAAGTTGATTTCTCAGAGCATGCAGGGCATTGGCATTGAAAGAATACATTTCAATATTACTCAAAACTACTGACTGCAAACCTAATGGAAACAACATAACATAACTCCCCACATGATTCTGAGATGTTTGACATCAGTTATATCACACAGGTATACAAGATAAAAAAGTTGATTTCTCAGTGCAGGCTGTTCCTTGGCTTTGAAGGAAGGATATATTTCAATTTTACTCATAGGTACTGACTTCAAACATGATGGAAACATCATAACATAACTCCCCACATGATTCTGAGATGTTTGACACCAGTTACATCACACAGGCATTCAAGATAAAAAGGTTGATTTCTCAGTGTATGCAGCGCTTTGGCATTGAGAGAATACATTTCAATATTACTCAAATGTACTGACTGCAAACCTAATGGAAACAACATAACATAACTACCCACATGATTCTGAGATGTTTGACACCAGTTATATCACTCAGGCATTGAAGATAAAAAAGTTGAATTCTCAGTGCACTCAGTGCATTGGCATTGAAAGAATACATTTCAATATTACTCAAAACTACTGACTGCAAACCTAATGGAAAGAACTTAAGATAACTCCCCACATGATTCTGAGATGTTTTACACCAGTTACATCACTCAGACGTTCAAGATACAAAAGTAGTTTTCTCTTAACATGCAGAGCGTTGGCATTGAAAGAAGTACAAATTTCAATTTTACTCATTGGTACTCACTGCAATCATGATGGAAACAGCATAACATAACTCCCCACATGATTCTGAGATGTTTGATACCATTTATATCACACAGGCATTCAAGATAAAAAAGTTGATTTCTCAGTGCATGCAGTTCATTCGCATTGAGAGAATACATTTCAATATTACTCAAAAGTACTGACTGCAAACCTAATGGAAACAACATAACATAACTCCCCACATGATTCTGAGATGTTTGACACCAGTTATATGACTCAGGCATTCAAACTAAAAAAGTTGATTTCTCAGAGCATGCAGGGCATTGGCATTGAAAGAATACATTTCAATATTACTCAAAACTACTGACTGCAAACCTAATGGAAACAACATAACATAACTCCCCACATGATTCTGAGATGTTTGACATCAGTTATATCACACAGGTATACAAGATAAAAAAGTTGATTTCTCAGTGCAGGCTGTTCCTTGGCTTTGAAGGAAGGATATATTTCAATTTTACTCATAGGTACTGACTTCAAACATGATGGAAACATCATAACATAACTCCCCACATGATTCTGAGATGTTTGATACCATTTATATCACACAGGCATTCAAGATAAAAAAGTTGATTTCTCAGTGCATGCAGTTCATTCGCATTGAGAGAATACATTTCAATATTACTCAAAAGTACTGACTGCAAACCTAATGGAAACAACATAACATAACTCCCCACATGATTCTGAGATGTTTGATACCAGTTATATCACACAGGCATTCAAGATAAAAAAGTTGATTTCTCAGTGCATGCAGTGCATTTGCATTGAGAGAATACATTTCAATATTCCTCAAATGTACTGACTGCAAACCTAATGGAAACAACATAACATAACTACCCACATGATTCTGAGATGTTTGACACCAGTTATATCACTCAGGCATTCAAACTAAAAAAGTTGTCTTGTCAGTGCATGCAGGGCTTTGGAATTGAAAGAAGAATACATTTCAATTTTACTGAAAACTACTGACTGCAAACCTAATGGAAACTTCGTAGCATAACCCCCCACATGATTCTGAGATGTTTGACAGCAGTTATATCACACAGGTATTCAAGATAAAAAAGTTGATTTCTTATATTTTGCAGTGCGTTGGCATTGAAACAAGTATACATTTTAATTTTACTCACAGCTACTGACTGCAAACCTGATTGGACCATCATAGTATAACTCCCCACATGATTCTGAGATGTTTGACACCAGTTATATCACACAGGTATTCAAGATAAAAAAGTTGATTTCTCAGTGCATGCAGAGCATTGGCATTGAGAGAATACATTTCAATATTACTCAAAACTACTGACTGCAAACCTAATGCAAACAACATAACATAACTACCCACATGATTCTGAGATGTTTGACACCAGCTATATCACTCAGGCATTCAAACCAAAAAAGTTGGTTTCTCAGTGCCTGCAGGGCATTGGAATTGAAAGAAGAATACATTTCAATTTTTCTCAAAACTACTGACTGCAAACATAAAGGAAACATCTGAGCATAACTCTCCACATGATTCTGAGATGTTTAACACCAGTTACATCACTCAGGCGTTCAAGATGCAAAAGTAGTTTTCTCTTAACATGCAGAGCGTTGGCATTGAAAGAAGTACAAATTTCAATTTTACTCATTGGTACTCACTGCAATCATGATGGAAACAGCATAACATAACTCCCCACATGATTCTGAGATGTTTGATACCATTTATATCACACAGGCATTCAAGATAAAAAAGTTGATTTCTCAGTGCATGCAGTTCATTCGCATTGAGAGAATACATTTCAATATTACTCAAATGTACGGACTGCAAACCTAATGGAAACAACATAACATAACTCCCCACATGATTCTGAGATGTTTGATACCAGTTATATCACACAGGCGTTCAAGATAAAAAAGTTGATTTCTCAGTGCATGCAGTGCATTTGCATTGAGAGAATACATTTCAATATTCCTCAAATGTACTGTCTGCAAACCTAATGGAAACAACATAACATAACTACCCACATGATTCTGAGATGTTTGACACCAGTTATATCACTCAGGCATTCAAACTAAAAAAGTTGTCTTCTCAGTGCATGCAGGGCATTGGAATTGAAAGAAGAATACATTTCAATTTTACTGAAAACTACTGACTGCAAACCTAATGGAAACTTCGTAGCATAACCCCCCACATGATTCTGAGATGTTTGACAGCAGTTATATCACACAGGTATTCAAGATAAAAAATTTGATTTCTTATATTTTGCAGTGCGTTGGCATTGAAACAAGTATACATTTTAATTTTACTCACAGCTACTGACTGCAAACCTGATGGAACCATCATAGTATAACTCCCCACATGATTCTGAGATGTTTGACACCAGTTATATCACACAGGTATTCAAGATAAAAAAGTTGATTTCTCAGTGTATGCAGAGCATTGGCATTGAGAGAATACATTTCAATATTACTCAAAACTACTGACTGCAAACGTAATGCAAACAACATAACATAACTACCCACATGATTCTGAGATGTTTGACACGAGCTATATCACTCAGGCATTCAAACCAAAAAAGTTGGTTTCTCAGTGCCTGCAGGGCTTTGGAATTGAAAGAAGAATACATTTCAATTTTTCTCAAAACTACTGACTGCAAACATAAAGGAAACATCTGAGCATAACTCTCCACATGATTCTGAGATGTTTGACACCAGTTATATGACTCAGGCATTGAAGATAAAAAAAGTTGATTTCTCAGTGCACTCAGTGCATTGGCATTGAAAGAATACATTTCAATATTACTCAAAACTACTGACTGCAAACCTAATGGAAAGAACATAACATAACTCCCCACATGATTCTGAGATGTTTGACATCAGTTATATCACACAGGTGTACAAGATAAAAAAGTTGATTTCTCAGTGCAGGCTGTTCCTTGGCTTTGAAAGAAGGATATATATTTCAATTTTACTCATAGGTACTGACTTCAAACATGATGGAAACATCATAACATAACTCCCCACATGATTCTGAGATGTTTGACACCAGTTACATCACTCAGGCGTTCAAGATACAAAAGTAGTTTTCTCTTAACATGCAGTGCGTTGGCATTGAAAGAAGTACACATTTCAATTTTACTCATTGGTACTGACTGCAAACATGATGGAAACATCATAGTATAACTCCCCACATGATTCTGAGACGTTTGATACCAGTTATATCAAACAGGCATTCAAGATAAAAAAGTTGATTTCTCAGTGCATGCAGAGCATTGGCATTGAGAGAATGCATTTCAATATTACTCAAAACTACTGACTGCAAACCTAATGGAAACAACATAACATAACTCCCCACACGATTCTGAGATGTTTGACACCAGTTATATGACTCAGGCATTCAAACTAAAAAAGTTGATTTCTCAGAGCATGCAGGGCATTGGCATTGAAAGAATACATTTCAATATTACTCAAAACTACTGACTGCAAACCTAATGGAAACAACATAACATAACTCCCCACATGATTCTGAGATGTTTGACATCAGTTATATCACACAGGTATACAAGATAAAAAAGTTGATTTCTCAGTGCAGGCTGTTCCTTGGCTTTGAAGGAAGGATATATTTCAATTTTACTCATAGGTACTGACTTCAAACATGATGGAAACATCATAACATAACTCCCCACATGATTCTGAGATGTTTGATACCATTTATATCACACAGGCATTCAAGATAAAAAAGTTGATTTCTCAGTGCATGCAGTTCATTCGCATTGAGAGAATACATTTCAATATTACTCAAAAGTACTGACTGCAAACCTAATGGAAACAACATAACATAACTCCCCACATGATTCTGAGATGTTTGATACCAGTTATATCACACAGGCATTCAAGATAAAAAAGTTGATTTCTCAGTGCATGCAGTGCATTTGCATTGAGAGAATACATTTCAATATTCCTCAAATGTACTGACTGCAAACCTAATGGAAACAACATAACATAACTACCCACATGATTCTGAGATGTTTGACACCAGTTATATCACTCAGGCATTCAAACTAAAAAAGTTGTCTTCTCAGTGCATGCAGGGCATTGGAATTGAAAGAAGAATACATTTCAATTTTACTGAAAACTACTGACTGCAAACCTAATGGAAACTTCGTAGCATAACCCCCCACATGATTCTGAGATGTTTGACAGCAGTTATATCACACAGGTATTCAAGATAAAAAAGTTGATTTCTTATATTTTGCAGTGCGTTGGCATTGAAACAAGTATACATTTTAATTTTACTCACAGCTACTGACTGCAAACCTGATTGGACCATCATAGTATAACTCCCCACATGATTCTGAGATGTTTGACACCAGTTATATCACACAGGTATTCAAGATAAAAAAGTTGATTTCTCAGTGCATGCAGAGCATTGGCATTGAGAGAATACATTTCAATATTACTCAAAACTACTGACTGCAGACCTAATGGAAACAACATAACATAACTCCCCACATCATTCTGAGATGTTTGACACCAGTTACATCACTCAGGCGTTCAAGATATGAAAGTTGTTTTCTCTTAACATGCAGGGCTTTGGCATTGAAAGAAGTATACATTTCAATTTTACTCACAGCTACTGACTGCAAACCTGATGGAACCATCATAGCTTAACTCCACACATGATTCTGAGATGTTTGACACCAGTTATATCACAAAGGTATTCAAGATTAAAAAGTTGATTTAGCAGTGCATGCAGTGCATTGGCATTGAAAGAATACATTTCAATATTACTCAAAACTACTGACTGCAAACCTAATGGAAACAACATAACATAACTCCCCACATGATTCTGAGATGTTTGACACCAGTTATATGACTCAGGCATTCAAACTAAAAAAGTTGATTTATCAGAGCATGCAGGGCATTGGCATTGAAAGAATACATTTCAATATTACTCAAAACTACTGACTGCAAACCTAATGGAAACAACATAACATAACTCCCCACATGATTCTGAGATGTTTCACATCAGTTATATCACACAGGTATACAAGATAAAAAAGTTGATTTCTCAGTGCAGGCTGTTCCTTGGCTTTGAAGGAAGGATATATTTCAATTTTACTCATAGGTACTGACTTCAAACATGATGGAAACATCATAACATAACTCCCCACATGATTCTGAGATGTTTGACACCAGTTACATCACACAGGCATTCAAGATAAAAAGGTTGATTTCTCAGTGTATGCAGCGCTTTGGCATTGAGAGAATACATTTCAATATTACTCAAATGTACTGACTGCAAACCTAATGGAAACAACATAACATAACTACCCACATGATTCTGAGATGTTTGACACCAGTTATATCACTCAGGCATTGAAGATAAAAAAGTTGAATTCTCAGTGCACTCAGTGCATTGGCATTGAAAGAATACATTTCAATATTACTCAAAACTACTGACTGCAAACCTAATGGAAAGAACTTAAGATAACTCCCCACATGATTCTGAGATGTTTTACACCAGTTACATCACTCAGACGTTCAAGATACAAAAGTAGTTTTCTCTTAACATGCAGAGCGTTGGCATTGAAAGAAGTACAAATTTCAATTTTACTCATTGGTACTCACTGCAATCATGATGGAAACAGCATAACATAACTCCCCACATGATTCTGAGATGTTTGATACCATTTATATCACACAGGCATTCAAGATAAAAAAGTTGATTTCTCAGTGCATGCAGTTCATTCGCATTGAGAGAATACATTTCAATATTACTCAAAAGTACTGACTGCAAACCTAATGGAAACAACATAACATAACTCCCCACATGATTCTGAGATGTTTGATACCAGTTATATCACACAGGCATTCAAGATAAAAAAGTTGATTTCTCAGTGCATGCAGTGCATTTGCATTGAGAGAATACATTTCAATATTCCTCAAATGTACTGACTGCAAACCTAATGGAAACAACATAACATAACTACCCACATGATTCTGAGATGTTTGACACCAGTTATATCACTCAGGCATTCAAACTAAAAAAGTTGTCTTCTCAGTGCATGCAGGGCATTGGAATTGAAAGAAGAATACATTTCAATTTTACTGAAAACTACTGACTGCAAACCTAATGGAAACTTCGTAGCATAACCCCCCACATGATTCTGAGATGTTTGACAGCAGTTATATCACACAGGTATTCAAGATAAAAAAGTTGATTTCTTATATTTTGCAGTGCGTTGGCATTGAAACAAGTATACATTTTAATTTTACTCACAGCTACTGACTGCAAACCTGATTGGACCATCATAGTATAACTCCCCACATGATTCTGAGATGTTTGACACCAGTTATATCACACAGGTATTCAAGATAAAAAAGTTGATTTCTCAGTGCATGCAGAGCATTGGCATTGAGAGAATACATTTCAATATTACTCAAAACTACTGACTGCAGACCTAATGGAAACAACATAACATAACTCCCCACATCATTCTGAGATGTTTGACACCAGTTACATCACTCAGGCGTTCAAGATATGAAAGTTGTTTTCTCTTAACATGCAGGGCTTTGGCATTGAAAGAAGTATACATTTCAATTTTACTCACAGCTACTGACTGCAAACCTGATGGAACCATCATAGCTTAACTCCACACATGATTCTGAGATGTTTGACACCAGTTATATCACAAAGGTATTCAAGATTAAAAAGTTGATTTAGCAGTGCATGCAGTGCATTGGCATTGAAAGAATACATTTCAATATTACTCAAAACTACTGACTGCAAACCTAATGGAAACAACATAACATAACTCCCCACATGATTCTGAGATGTTTGACACCAGTTATATGACTCAGGCATTCAAACTAAAAAAGTTGATTTCTCAGAGCATGCAGGGCATTGGCATTGAAAGAATACATTTCAATATTACTCAAAACTACTGACTGCAAACCTAATGGAAACAACATAACATAACTCCCCACATGATTCTGAGATGTTTGACATCAGTTATATCACACAGGTATACAAGATAAAAAAGTTGATTTCTCAGTGCAGGCTGTTCCTTGGCTTTGAAGGAAGGATATATTTCAATTTTACTCATAGGTACTGACTTCAAACATGATGGAAACATCATAACATAACTCCCCACATGATTCTGAGATGTTTGACACCAGTTACATCACACAGGCATTCAAGATAAAAAGGTTGATTTCTCAGTGTATGCAGCGCTTTGGCATTGAGAGAATACATTTCAATATTACTCAAATGTACTGACTGCAAACCTAATGGAAACAACATAACATAACTACCCACATGATTCTGAGATGTTTGACACCAGTTATATCACTCAGGCATTGAAGATAAAAAAGTTGAATTCTCAGTGCACTCAGTGCATTGGCATTGAAAGAATACATTTCAATATTACTCAAAACTACTGACTGCAAACCTAATGGAAAGAACTTAAGATAACTCCCCACATGATTCTGAGATGTTTTACACCAGTTACATCACTCAGACGTTCAAGATACAAAAGTAGTTTTCTCTTAACATGCAGAGCGTTGGCATTGAAAGAAGTACAAATTTCAATTTTACTCATTGGTACTCACTGCAATCATGATGGAAACAGCATAACATAACTCCCCACATGATTCTGAGATGTTTGATACCATTTATATCACACAGGCATTCAAGATAAAAAAGTTGATTTCTCAGTGCATGCAGTTCATTCGCATTGAGAGAATACATTTCAATATTACTCAAAAGTACTGACTGCAAACCTAATGGAAACAACATAACATAACTCCCCACATGATTCTGAGATGTTTGACACCAGTTATATGACTCAGGCATTCAAACTAAAAAAGTTGATTTCTCAGAGCATGCAGGGCATTGGCATTGAAAGAATACATTTCAATATTACTCAAAACTACTGACTGCAAACCTAATGGAAACAACATAACATAACTCCCCACATGATTCTGAGATGTTTGACATCAGTTATATCACACAGGTATACAAGATAAAAAAGTTGATTTCTCAGTGCAGGCTGTTCCTTGGCTTTGAAGGAAGGATATATTTCAATTTTACTCATAGGTACTGACTTCAAACATGATGGAAACATCATAACATAACTCCCCACATGATTCTGAGATGTTTGATACCATTTATATCACACAGGCATTCAAGATAAAAAAGTTGATTTCTCAGTGCATGCAGTTCATTCGCATTGAGAGAATACATTTCAATATTACTCAAAAGTACTGACTGCAAACCTAATGGAAACAACATAACATAACTCCCCACATGATTCTGAGATGTTTGATACCAGTTATATCACACAGGCATTCAAGATAAAAAAGTTGATTTCTCAGTGCATGCAGTGCATTTGCATTGAGAGAATACATTTCAATATTCCTCAAATGTACTGACTGCAAACCTAATGGAAACAACATAACATAACTACCCACATGATTCTGAGATGTTTGACACCAGTTATATCACTCAGGCATTCAAACCAAAAAAGTTGGTTTCTCAGTGCATGCAGGGCATTGGAATTGAAAGAAGAATACATTTCAATTTTACTCAAAACTACTGACTGCAAATATAAAGGAAACATCTGAGCATAACTCTCCACATGATTCTGAGATGTTTGACACCAGTTATATGACTCAGGCATTGAAGATAAAAAAAGTTGATTTCTCAGTGCACTCAGTGCATTGGCATTGAAAGAATACATTTCAATATTACTCAAAACTACTGACTGCAAACCTAATGGAAAGAACATAACATAACTCCCCACATGATTCTGAGATGTTTGACATCAGTTATATCACACAGGTATACAAGATAAAAAAGTTGATTTCTCAGTGCAGGCTGTTCCTTGGCTTTGAAAGAAGGATATATATTTCAATTTTACTCATAGGTACTGACTTCAAACATGATGGAAACATCATAACATAACTCCCCACATGATTCTGAGATGTTTGACACCAGTTACATCACTCAGGCGTTCAAGATACAAAAGTAGTTTTCTCTTAACATGCAGTGCGTTGGCATTGAAAGAAGTACACATTTCAATTTTACTCATTGGTACTGACTGCAAACATGATGGAAACATCATAGTATAACTCCCCACATGATTCTGAGACGTTTGATACCAGTTATATCAAACAGGCATTCAAGATAAAAAAGTTGATTTCTCAGTGCATGCAGAGCATTGGCATTGAGAGAATGCATTTCAATATTACTCAAAACTACTGACTGCAAACCTAATGGAAACAACATAACATAACTCCCCACATGATTCTGAGATGTTTGACACCAGTTATATGACTCAGGCATTCAAACTAAAAAAGTTGATTTCTCAGAGCATGCAGGGCATTGGCATTGAAAGAATACATTTCAATATTACTCAAAACTACTGACTGCAAACCTAATGGAAACAACATAACATAACTCCCCACATGATTCTGAGATGTTTGACATCAGTTATATCACACAGGTATACAAGATAAAAAAGTTGATTTCTCAGTGCAGGCTGTTCCTTGGCTTTGAAGGAAGGATATATTTCAATTTTACTCATAGGTACTGACTTCAAACATGATGGAAACATCATAACATAACTCCCCACATGATTCTGAGATGTTTGATACCATTTATATCACACAGGCATTCAAGATAAAAAAGTTGATTTCTCAGTGCATGCAGTTCATTCGCATTGAGAGAATACATTTCAATATTACTCAAAAGTACTGACTGCAAACCTAATGGAAACAACATAACATAACTCCCCACATGATTCTGAGATGTTTGATACCAGTTATATCACACAGGCATTCAAGATAAAAAAGTTGATTTCTCAGTGCATGCAGTGCATTTGCATTGAGAGAATACATTTCAATATTCCTCAAATGTACTGACTGCAAACCTAATGGAAACTTCGTAGCATAACCCCCCACATGATTCTGAGATGTTTGACAGCAGTTATATCACACAGGTATTCAAGATAAAAAAGTTGATTTCTTATATTTTGCAGTGCGTTGGCATTGAAACAAGTATACATTTTAATTTTACTCACAGCTACTGACTGCAACCCTGATTGGACCATCATAGTATAACTCCCCACATGATTCTGAGATGTTTGACACCAGTTATATCACACAGGTATTCAAGATAAAAAAGTTGTCTTCTCAGTGCATGCAGGGCATTGGAATTGAAAGAAGAATACATTTCAATTTTACTGAAAACTACTGACTGCAAACCTAATGGAAACTTCGTAGCATAACCCCCCACATGATTCTGAGATGTTTGACAGCAGTTATATCACACAGGTATTCAAGATAAAAAAGTTGATTTCTTATATTTTGCAGTGCGTTGGCATTGAAACAAGTATACATTTTAATTTTACTCACAGCTACTGACTGCAAACCTGATTGGACCATCATAGTATAACTCCCCACATGATTCTGAGATGTTTGACACCAGTTATATCACACAGGTATTCAAGATAAAAAAGTTGATTTCTCAGTGCATGCAGAGCATTGGCATTGAGAGAATACATTTCAATATTACTCAAAACTACTGACTGCAAACCTAATGCAAACAACATAACATAACTACCCACATGATTCTGAGATGTTTGACACCAGCTATATCACTCAGGCATTCAAACCAAAAAAGTTGGTTTCTCAGTGCCTGCAGGGCATTGGAATTGAAAGAAGAATACATTTCAATTTTTCTCAAAACTACTGACTGCAAACATAAAGGAAACATCTGAGCATAACTCTCCACATGATTCTGAGATGTTTAACACCAGTTACATCACTCAGGCGTTCAAGATACAAAAGTAGTTTTCTCTTAACATGCAGAGCGTTGGCATTGAAAGAAGTACAAATTTCAATTTTACTCATTGGTACTCACTGCAATCATGATGGAAACAGCATAACATAACTCCCCACATGATTCTGAGATGTTTGATACCATTTATATCACACAGGCATTCAAGATAAAAAAGTTGATTTCTCAGTGCATGCAGTTCATTCGCATTGAGAGAATACATTTCAATATTACTCAAATGTACGGACTGCAAACCTAATGGAAACAACATAACATAACTCCCCACATGATTCTGAGATGTTTGATACCAGTTATATCACACAGGCGTTCAAGATAAAAAAGTTGATTTCTCAGTGCATGCAGTGCATTTGCATTGAGAGATTACATTTCAATATTCCTCAAATGTACTGACTGCAAACCTAATGGAAACAACATAACATAACTACCCACATGATTCTGAGATGTTTGACACCAGTTATATCACTCAGGCATTCAAACTAAAAAAGTTGTCTTCTCAGTGCATGCAGGGCATTGGAATTGAAAGAAGAATACATTTCAATTTTACTGAAAACTACTGACTGCAAACCTAATGGAAACTTCGTAGCATAACCCCCCACATGATTCTGAGATGTTTGACAGCAGTTATATCACACAGGTATTCAAGATAAAAAAGTTGATTTCTTATATTTTGCAGTGCGTTGGCATTGAAACAAGTATACATTTTAATTTTACTCACAGCTACTGACTGCAAACCTGATGGAACCATCATAGCATAACTCCCCACATGATTCTGAGATGTTTGACACCAGTCATATCGCACAGGTATACAAGATAAAAAAGTTGATTTCTCAGTGCACTCAGTGCATTGGCATTGAAAGAATACATTTCAATATTACTCAAAACTACTGACTGCAGACCTAATGGAAACAACATAACATAACTCCCCACATCATTCTGAGATGTTTGACACCAGTTACATCACTCAGGCGTTCAAGATATGAATGTTGTTTTCTCTTAACATGCAGGGCTTTGGCATTGAAAGAAGTATACATTTCAATTTTACTCACAGCTACTGACTGCAAACCTGATGGAACCATCATAGCTTAACTCCACACATGATTCTGAGATGTTTGACACCAGTTATATCACAAAGGTATTCAAGATTAAAAAGTTGATTTAGCAGTGCATGCAGTGCATTGGCATTGAAAGAATACATTTCAATATTACTCAAAACTACTGACTGCAAACCTAATGGAAACAACATAACATAACTCCCCACATGATTCTGAGATGTTTGACACCAGTTATATGACTCAGGCATTCAAACTAAAAAAGTTGATTTCTCAGAGCATGCAGGGCATTGGCATTGAAAGAATACATTTCAATATTACTCAAAACTACTGACTGCAAACCTAATGGAAACAACATAACATAACTCCCCACATGATTCTGAGATGTTTGACATCAGTTATATCACACAGGTATACAAGATAAAAAAGTTGATTTCTCAGTGCAGGCTGTTCCTTGGCTTTGAAGGAAGGATATATTTCAATTTTACTCATAGGTACTGACTTCAAACATGATGGAAACATCATAACATAACTCCCCACATGATTCTGAGATGTTTGACACCAGTTACATCACACAGGCATTCAAGATAAAAAGGTTGATTTCTCATTGTATGCAGCGCTTTGGCATTGAGAGAATACATTTCAATATTACTCAAATGTACTGACTGCAAACCTAATGGAAACAACATAACATAACTACCCACATGATTCTGAGATGTTTGACACCAGTTATATCACTCAGGCATTCAAACTAAAAAAGTTGTCTTCTCAGTGCATGCAGGGCATTGGAATTGAAAGAAGAATACATTTCAATTTTACTGAAAACTACTGACTGCAAACCTAATGGAAACTTCGTAGCATAACCCCCCACATGATTCTGAGATGTTTGACAGCAGTTATATCACACAGGTATTCAAGATAAAAAATTTGATTTCTTATATTTTGCAGTGCGTTGGCATTGAAACAAGTATACATTTTAATTTTACTCACAGCTACTGACTGCAAACCTGATGGAACCATCATAGCATAACTCCCCACATGATTCTGAGATGTTTGACACCAGTCATATCGCACAGGTATACAAGATAAAAAAGTTGATTTCTCAGTGCACTCAGTGCATTGGCATTGAAAGAATACATTTCAATATTACTCAAAACTACTGACTGCAGACCTAATGGAAACAACATAACATAACTCCCCACATCATTCTGAGATGTTTGACACCAGTTACATCACTCAGGCGTTCAAGATATGAAAGTTGTTTTCTCTTAACATGCAGGGCTTTGGCATTGAAAGAAGTATACATTTCAATTTTACTCACAGCTACTGACTGCAAACCTGATGGAACCATCATAGCTTAACTCCACACATGATTCTGAGATGTTTGACACCAGTTATATCACAAAGGTATTCAAGATTAAAAAGTTGATTTAGCAGTGCATGCAGTGCATTGGCATTGAAAGAATACATTTCAATATTACTCAAAACTACTGACTGCAAACCTAATGGAAACAACATAACATAACTCCCCACATGATTCTGAGATGTTTGACACCAGTTATATGACTCAGGCATTCAAACTAAAAAAGTTGATTTCTCAGAGCATGCAGGGCATTGGCATTGAAAGAATACATTTCAATATTACTCAAAACTACTGACTGCAAACCTAATGGAAACAACATAACATAACTCCCCACATGATTCTGAGATGTTTGACATCAGTTATATCACACAGGTATACAAGATAAAAAAGTTGATTTCTCAGTGCAGGCTGTTCCTTGGCTTTGAAGGAAGGATATATTTCAATTTTACTCATAGGTACTGACTTCAAACATGATGGAAACATCATAACATAACTCCCCACATGATTCTGAGATGTTTGACACCAGTTACATCACACAGGCATTCAAGATAAAAAGGTTGATTTCTCAGTGTATGCAGCGCTTTGGCATTGAGAGAATACATTTCAATATTACTCAAATGTACTGACTGCAAACCTAATGGAAACAACATAACATAACTACCCACATGATTCTGAGATGTTTGACACCAGTTATATCACTCAGGCATTGAAGATAAAAAAGTTGAATTCTCAGTGCACTCAGTGCATTGGCATTGAAAGAATACATTTCAATATTACTCAAAACTACTGACTGCAAACCTAATGGAAAGAACTTAAGATAACTCCCCACATGATTCTGAGATGTTTTACACCAGTTACATCACTCAGACGTTCAAGATACAAAAGTAGTTTTCTCTTAACATGCAGAGCGTTGGCATTGAAAGAAGTACAAATTTCAATTTTACTCATTGGTACTCACTGCAATCATGATGGAAACAGCATAACATAACTCCCCACATGATTCTGAGATGTTTGATACCATTTATATCACACAGGCATTCAAGATAAAAAAGTTGATTTCTCAGTGCATGCAGTTCATTCGCATTGAGAGAATACATTTCAATATTACTCAAATGTACGGACTGCAAACCTAATGGAAACAACATAACATAACTCCCCACATGATTCTGAGATGTTTGATACCAGTTATATCACACAGGCGTTCAAGATAAAAAAGTTGATTTCTCAGTGCATGCAGTGCATTTGCATTGAGAGAATACATTTCAATATTCCTCAAATGTACTGACTGCAAACCTAATGGAAACAACATAACATAACTACCCACATGATTCTGAGATGTTTGACACCAGTTATATCACTCAGGCATTCAAACTAAAAAAGTTGTCTTCTCAGTGCATGCAGGGCATTGGAATTGAAAGAAGAATACATTTCAATTTTACTGAAAACTACTGACTGCAAACCTAATGGAAACTTCGTAGCATAACCCCCCACATGATTCTGAGATGTTTGACAGCAGTTATATCACACAGGTATTCAAGATAAAAAATTTGATTTCTTATATTTTGCAGTGCGTTGGCATTGAAACAAGTATACATTTTAATTTTACTCACAGCTACTGACTGCAAACCTGATGGAACCATCATAGCATAACTCCCCACATGATTCTGAGATGTTTGACACCAGTCATATCGCACAGGTATACAAGATAAAAAAGTTGATTTCTCAGTGCACTCAGTGCATTGGCATTGAAAGAATACATTTCAATATTACTCAAAACTACTGACTGCAGACCTAATGGAAACAACATAACATAACTCCCCACATCATTCTGAGATGTTTGACACCAGTTACATCACTCAGGCGTTCAAGATATGAAAGTTGTTTTCTCTTAACATGCAGGGCTTTGGCATTGAAAGAAGTATACATTTCAATTTTACTCACAGCTACTGACTGCAAACCTGATGGAACCATCATAGCTTAACTCCACACATGATTCTGAGATGTTTGACACCAGTTATATCACAAAGGTATTCAAGATTAAAAAGTTGATTTAGCAGTGCATGCAGTGCATTGGCATTGAAAGAATACATTTCAATATTACTCAAAACTACTGACTGCAAACCTAATGGAAACAACATAACATAACTCCCCACATGATTCTGAGATGTTTGACACCAGTTATATGACTCAGGCATTCAAACTAAAAAAGTTGATTTCTCAGAGCATGCAGGGCATTGGCATTGAAAGAATACATTTCAATATTACTCAAAACTACTGACTGCAAACCTAATGGAAACAACATAACATAACTCCCCACATGATTCTGAGATGTTTGACATCAGTTATATCACACAGGTATACAAGATAAAAAAGTTGATTTCTCAGTGCAGGCTGTTCCTTGGCTTTGAAGGAAGGATATATTTCAATTTTACTCATAGGTACTGACTTCAAACATGATGGAAACATCATAACATAACTCCCCACATGATTCTGAGATGTTTGACACCAGTTACATCACACAGGCATTCAAGATAAAAAGGTTGATTTCTCAGTGTATGCAGCGCTTTGGCATTGAGAGAATACATTTCAATATTACTCAAATGTACTGACTGCAAACCTAATGGAAACAACATAACATAACTACCCACATGATTCTGAGATGTTTGACACCAGTTATATCACTCAGGCATTGAAGATAAAAAAGTTGATTTCTCAGTGCACTCAGTGCATTGGCATTGAAAGAATACATTTCAATATTACTCAAAACTACTGACTGCAGACCTAATGGAAACAACATAACATAACTCCCCACATCATTCTGAGATGTTTGACACCAGTTACATCACTCAGGCGTTCAAGATATGAAAGTTGTTTTCTCTTAACATGCAGGGCTTTGGCATTGAAAGAAGTATACATTTCAATTTTACTCACAGCTACTGACTGCAAACCTGATGGAACCATCATAGCTTAACTCCACACATGATTCTGAGATGTTTGACACCAGTTATATCACAAAGGTATTCAAGATTAAAAAGTTGATTTAGCAGTGCATGCAGTGCATTGGCATTGAAAGAATACATTTCAATATTACTCAAAACTACTGACTGCAAACCTAATGGAAACAACATAACATAACTCCCCACATGATTCTGAGATGTTTGACACCAGTTATATGACTCAGGCATTCAAACTAAAAAAGTTGATTTCTCAGAGCATGCAGGGCATTGGCATTGAAAGAATACATTTCAATATTACTCAAAACTACTGACTGCAAACCTAATGGAAACAACATAACATAACTCCCCACATGATTCTGAGATGTTTGACATCAGTTATATCACACAGGTATACAAGATAAAAAAGTTGATTTCTCAGTGCAGGCTGTTCCTTGGCTTTGAAGGAAGGATATATTTCAATTTTACTCATAGGTACTGACTTCAAACATGATGGAAACATCATAACATAACTCCCCACATGATTCTGAGATGTTTGACACCAGTTACATCACACAGGCATTCAAGATAAAAAGGTTGATTTCTCAGTGTATGCAGCGCTTTGGCATTGAGAGAATACATTTCAATATTACTCAAATGTACTGACTGCAAACCTAATGGAAACAACATAACATAACTACCCACATGATTCTGAGATGTTTGACACCAGTTATATCACTCAGGCATTGAAGATAAAAAAGTTGAATTCTCAGTGCACTCAGTGCATTGGCATTGAAAGAATACATTTCAATATTACTCAAAACTACTGACTGCAAACCTAATGGAAAGAACTTAAGATAACTCCCCACATGATTCTGAGATGTTTTACACCAGTTACATCACTCAGACGTTCAAGATACAAAAGTAGTTTTCTCTTAACATGCAGAGCGTTGGCATTGAAAGAAGTACAAATTTCAATTTTACTCATTGGTACTCACTGCAATCATGATGGAAACAGCATAACATAACTCCCCACATGATTCTGAGATGTTTGATACCATTTATATCACACAGGCATTCAAGATAAAAAAGTTGATTTCTCAGTGCATGCAGTTCATTCGCATTGAGAGAATACATTTCAATATTACTCAAAAGTACTGACTGCAAACCTAATGGAAACAACATAACATAACTCCCCACATGATTCTGAGATGTTTGATACCAGTTATATCACACAGGCATTCAAGATAAAAAAGTTGATTTCTCAGTGCATGCAGTGCATTTGCATTGAGAGAATACATTTCAATATTCCTCAAATGTACTGACTGCAAACCTAATGGAAACAACATAACATAACTACCCACATGATTCTGAGATGTTTGACACCAGTTATATCACTCAGGCATTCAAACTAAAAAAGTTGTCTTCTCAGTGCATGCAGGGCATTGGATATGAAAGAAGAATACATTTCAATTTTACTGAAAACTACTGACTGCAAACCTAATGGAAACTTCGTAGCATAACCCCCCACATGATTCTGAGATGTTTGACAGCAGTTATATCACACAGGTATTCAAGATAAAAAAGTTGATTTCTTATATTTTGCAGTGCGTTGGCATTGAAACAAGTATACATTTTAATTTTACTCACAGCTACTGACTGCAAACCTGATGGAACCATCATAGTATAACTCCCCACATGATTCTGAGATGTTTGACACCAGTTATATCACACAGGTATTCAAGATAAAAAAGTTGATTTCTCAGTGTATGCAGAGCATTGGCATTGAGAGAATACATTTCAATATTACTCAAAACTACTGACTGCAAACCTAATGCAAACAACATAACATAACTACCCACATGATTCTGAGATGTTTGACACCAGCTATATCACTCAGGCATTCAAACCAAAAAAGTTGGTTTCTCAGTGCCTGCAGGGCATTGGAATTGAAAGAAGAATACATTTCAATTTTTCTCAAAACTACTGACTGCAAACATAAAGGAAACATCTGAGCATAACTCTCCACATGATTCTGAGATGTTTGACACCAGTTATATGACGCAGGCATTGAAGATAAAAAAGTTGATTTCTCAGTGCACTCAGTGCATTGGCATTGAAAGAATACATTTCAATATTACTCAAAACTACTGACTGCAGACCTAATGGAAACAACATAACATAACTCCCCACATCATTCTGAGATGTTTGACACCAGTTACATCACTCAGGCGTTCAAGATATGAAAGTTGTTTTCTCTTAACATGCAGGGCTTTGGCATTGAAAGAAGTATACATTTCAATTTTACTCACAGCTACTGACTGCAAACCTGATGGAACCATCATAGCTTAACTCCACACATGATTCTGAGATGTTTGACACCAGTTATATCACAAAAGGTATTCAAGATTAAAAAGTTGATTTAGCAGTGCATGCAGTGCATTGGCATTGAAAGAATACATTTCAATATTACTCAAAACTACTGACTGCAAACCTAATGGAAACAACATAACATAACTCCCCACATGATTCTGAGATGTTTGACACCAGTTATATGACTCAGGCATTCAAACTAAAAAAGTTGATTTCTCAGAGCATGCAGGGCATTGGCATTGAAAGAATACATTTCAATATTACTCAAAACTACTGACTGCAAACCTAATGGAAACAACATAACATAACTCCCCACATGATTCTGAGATGTTTGACATCAGTTATATCACACAGGTATACAAGATAAAAAAGTTGATTTCTCAGTGCAGGCTGTTCCTTGGCTTTGAAGGAAGGATATATTTCAATTTTACTCATAGGTACTGACTTCAAACATGATGGAAACATCATAACATAACTCCCCACATGATTCTGAGATGTTTGACACCAGTTACATCACACAGGCATTCAAGATAAAAAGGTTGATTTCTCAGTGTATGCAGCGCTTTGGCATTGAGAGAATACATTTCAATATTACTCAAATGTACTGACTGCAAACCTAATGGAAACAACATAACATAACTACCCACATGATTCTGAGATGTTTGACACCAGTTATATCACTCAGGCATTGAAGATAAAAAAGTTGAATTCTCAGTGCACTCAGTGCATTGGCATTGAAAGAATACATTTCAATATTACTCAAAACTACTGACTGCAAACCTAATGGAAAGAACTTAAGATAACTCCCCACATGATTCTGAGATGTTTTACACCAGTTACATCACTCAGACGTTCAAGATACAAAAGTAGTTTTCTCTTAACATGCAGAGCGTTGGCATTGAAAGAAGTACAAATTTCAATTTTACTCATTGGTACTCACTGCAATCATGATGGAAACAGCATAACATAACTCCCCACATGATTCTGAGATGTTTGATACCATTTATATCACACAGGCATTCAAGATAAAAAAGTTGATTTCTCAGTGCATGCAGTTCATTCGCATTGAGAGAATACATTTCAATATTACTCAAAAGTACTGACTGCAAACCTAATGGAAACAACATAACATAACTCCCCACATGATTCTGAGATGTTTGACACCAGTTACATCACTCAGGCGTTCAAGATACAAAAGTAGTTTTCTCTTAACATGCAGTGCGTTGGCATTGAAAGAAGTACACATTTCAATTTTACTCATTGGTACTGACTGCAAACATGATGGAAACATCATAGTATAACTCCCCACATGATTCTGAGACGTTTGATACCAGTTATATCAAACAGGCATTCAAGATAAAAAAGTTGATTTCTCAGTGCATGCAGAGCATTGGCATTGAGAGAATGCATTTCAATATTACTCAAAACTACTGACTGCAAACCTAATGGAAACAACATAACATAACTCCCCACATGATTCTGAGATGTTTGACACCAGTTATATGACTCAGGCATTCAAACTAAAAAAGTTGATTTCTCAGAGCATGCAGGGCATTGGCATTGAAAGAATACATTTCAATATTACTCAAAACTACTGACTGCAAACCTAATGGAAACAACATAACATAACTCCCCACATGATTCTGAGATGTTTGACATCAGTTATATCACACAGGTATACAAGATAAAAAAGTTGATTTCTCAGTGCAGGCTGTTCCTTGGCTTTGAAGGAAGGATATATTTCAATTTTACTCATAGGTACTGACTTCAAACATGATGGAAACATCATAACATAACTCCCCACATGATTCTGAGATGTTTGATACCATTTAGATCACACAGGCATTCAAGATAAAAAAGTTGATTTCTCAGTGCATGCAGTTCTTTCGCATTGAGAGAATACATTTCAATATTACTCAAAAGTACTGACAGCAAACCTAATGGAAACAACATAACATAACTCCCCACATGATTCTGAGATGTTTGATACCAGTTATATCACACAGGCATTCAAGATAAAAAAGTTGATTTCTCAGTGCATGCAGTGCATTTGCATTGAGAGATTACATTTCAATATTCCTCAAATGTACTGACTGCAAACCTAATGGAAACAACATAACATAACTACCCACATGATTCTGAGATGTTTGACACCAGTTATATCACTCAGGCATTCAAACTAAAAAAGTTGTCTTCTCAGTGCATGCAGGGCATTGGAATTGAAAGAAGAATACATTTCAATTTTACTGAAAACTACTGACTGCAAACCTAATGGAAACTTCGTAGCATAACCCCCCACATGATTCTGAGATGTTTGACAGCAGTTATATCACTCAGGCATTCAAACTAAAAAAGTTGTCTTCTCAGTGCATGCAGGGCATTGGAATTGAAAGAAGAATACATTTCAATTTTACTGAAAACTACTGACTGCAAACCTAATGGAAACTTCGTAGCATAACCCCCCACATGATTCTGAGATGTTTGACAGCAGTTATATCACACAGGTATTCAAGATAAAAAATTTGATTTCTTATATTTTGCAGTGCGTTGGCATTGAAACAAGTATACATTTTAATTTTACTCACAGCTACTGACTGCAAACCTGATGGAACCATCATAGCATAACTCCCCACATGATTCTGAGATGTTTGACACCAGTCATATCGCACAGGTATACAAGATAAAAAAGTTGATTTCTCAGTGCCCTCAGTGCATTGGCATTGAAAGAATACATTTCAATATTACTCAAAACTACTGACTGCAGACCTAATGGAAACAACATAACATAACTCCCCACATCATTCTGAGATGTTTGACACCAGTTACATCACTCAGGCGTTCAAGATATGAAAGTTGTTTTCTCTTAACATGCAGGGCTTTGGCATTGAAAGAAGTATACATTTCAATTTTACTCACAGCTACTGACTGCAAACCTGATGGAACCATCATAGCTTAACTCCACACATGATTCTGAGATGTTTGACACCAGTTATATCACAAAGGTATTCAAGATTAAAAAGTTGATTTAGCAGTGCATGCAGTGCATTGGCATTGGAAGAATACATTTCAATATTACTCAAAACTACTGACTGCAAACCTAATGGAAACAACATAACATAACTCCCCACATGATTCTGAGATGTTTGACACCAGTTATATGACTCAGGCATTCAAACTAAAAAAGTTGATTTCTCAGAGCATGCAGGGCATTGGCATTGAAAGAATACATTTCAATATTACTCAAAACTACTGACTGCAAACCTAATGGAAACAACATAACATAACTCCCCACATGATTCTGAGATGTTTGACACCAGTTATATCACTCAGGCATTGAAGATAAAAAAGTTGAATTCTCAGTGCACTCAGTGCATTGGCATTGAAAGAATACATTTCAATATTACTCAAAACTACTGACTGCAAACCTAATGGAAAGAACTTAAGATAACTCCCCACATGATTCTGAGATGTTTTACACCAGTTACATCACTCAGACGTTCAAGATACAAAAGTAGTTTTCTCTTAACATGCAGAGCGTTGGCATTGAAAGAAGTACAAATTTCAATTTTACTCATTGGTACTCACTGCAATCATGATGGAAACAGCATAGCATAACTCCCCACATGATTCTGAGATGTTTGATACCATTTATATCACACAGGCATTCAAGATAAAAAAGTTGATTTCTCAGTGCATGCAGTTCATTCGCATTGAGAGAATACATTTCAATATTACTCAAAAGTACTGACTGCAAACCTAATGGAAACAACATAACATAACTCCCCACATGATTCTGAGATGTTTGACACCAGTTACATCACTCAGGCGTTCAAGATACAAAAGTAGTTTTCTCTTAACATGCAGTGCGTTGGCATTGAAAGAAGTACACATTTCAATTTTACTCATTGGTACTGACTGCAAACATGATGGAAACATCATAGTATAACTCCCCACATGATTCTGAGACGTTTGATACCAGTTATATCAAACAGGCATTCAAGATAAAAAAGTTGATTTCTCAGTGCATGCAGAGCATTGGCATTGAGAGAATGCATTTCAATATTACTCAAAACTACTGACTGCAAACCTAATGGAAACAACATAACATAACTCCCCGCATGATTCTGAGATGTTTGACACCAGTTATATGACTCAGGCATTCAAACTAAAAAAGTTGATTTCTCAGAGCATGCAGGGCATTGGCATTGAAAGAATACATTTCAATATTACTCAAAACTACTGACTGCAAACCTAATGGAAACAACATAACATAACTCCCCACATGATTCTGAGATGTTTGACATCAGTTATATCACACAGGTATACAAGATAAAAAAGTTGATTTCTCAGTGCAGGCTGTTCCTTGGCTTTGAAGGAAGGATATATTTCAATTTTACTCATAGGTACTGACTTCAAACATGATGGAAACATCATAACATAACTCCCCACATGATTCTGAGATGTTTGATACCATTTATATCACACAGGCATTCAAGATAAAAAAGTTGATTTCTCAGTGCATGCAGTTCATTCGCATTGAGAGAATACATTTCAATATTACTCAAAAGTACTGACTGCAAACCTAATGGAAACAACATAACATAACTCCCCACATGATTCTGAGATGTTTGATACCAGTTATATCACACAGGCATTCAAGATAAAAAAGTTGATTTCTCAGTGCATGCAGTGCATTTGCATTGAGAGAATACATTTCAATATTCCTCAAATGTACTGACTGCAAACCTAATGGAAACAACATAACATAACTACCCACATGATTCTGAGATGTTTGACACCAGTTATATCACTCAGGCATTCAAACTAAAAAAGTTGTCTTCTCAGTGCATGCAGGGCATTGGAATTGAAAGAAGAATACATTTCAATTTTACTGAAAACTACTGACTGCAAACCTAATGGAAACTTCGTAGCAGAACCCCCCACATGATTCTGAGATGTTTGACAGCAGTTATATCACACAGGTATTCAAGATAAAAAAGTTGATTTCTTATATTTTGCAGTGCGTTGGCATTGAAACAAGTATACATTTTAATTTTACTCACAGCTACTGACTGCAAACCTGATTGGACCATCATAGTATAACTCCCCACATGATTCTGAGATGTTTGACACCAGTTATATCACACAGGTATTCAAGATAAAAAAGTTGATTTCTCAGTGCATGCAGAGCATTGGCATTGAGAGAATACATTTCAATATTACTCAAAACTACTGACTGCAAACCTAATGCAAACAACATAACATAACTACCCACATGATTCTGAGATGTTTGACACCAGCTATATCACTCAGGCATTCAAACCAAAAAAGTTGGTTTCTCAGTGCCTGCAGGGCATTGGAATTGAAAGAAGAATACATTTCAATTTTTCTCAAAACTACTGACTGCAAACATAAAGGAAACATCTGAGCATAACTCTCCACATGATTCTGAGATGTTTAACACCAGTTACATCACTCAGGCGTTCAAGATACAAAAGTAGTTTTCTCTTAACATGCAGAGCGTTGGCATTGAAAGAAGTACAAATTTCAATTTTACTCATTGGTACTCACTGCAATCATGATGGAAACAGCATAACATAACTCCCCACATGATTCTGAGATGTTTGATACCATTTATATCACACAGGCATTCAAGATAAAAAAGTTGATTTCTCAGTGCATGCAGTTCATTCGCATTGAGAGAATAATTTCAATATTACTCAAGTGTACGGACTGCAAACCTAATGGAAACAACATAACATAACTCCCCACATGATTCTGAGATGTTTGATACCAGTTATATCACACAGGCGTTCAAGATAAAAAAGTTGATTTCTCAGTGCATGCAGTGCATTTGCATTGAGAGAATACATTTCAATATTCCTCAAATGTACTGACTGCAAACCTAATGGAAACAACATAACATAACTACCCACATTATTCTGAGATCTTTGACACCAGTTATATCACTCAGGCATTCAAACTAAAAAAGTTGTCTTCTCAGTGCATGCAGGGCATTGGAATTGAAAGAAGAATACATTTCAATTTTACTGAAAACTACTGACTGCAAACCTAATGGAAACTTCGTAGCATAACCCCCCACATGATTCTGAGATGTTTGACAGCAGTTATATCACACAGGTATTCAAGATAAAAAATTTGATTTCTTATATTTTGCAGTGCGTTGGCATTGAAACAAGTATACATTTTAATTTTACTCACAGCTACTGACTGCAAACCTGATGGAACCATCATAGCATAACTCCCCACATGATTCTGAGATGTTTGACACCAGTCATATCGCACAGGTATACAAGATAAAAAAGTTGATTTCTCAGTGCACTCAGTGCATTGGCATTGAAAGAATACATTTCAATATTACTCAAAACTACTGACTGCAGACCTAATGGAAACAACATAACATAACTCCCCACATCATTCTGAGATGTTTGACACCAGTTACATCACTCAGGCGTTCAAGATATGAAAGTTGTTTTCTCTTAACATGCAGGGCTTTGGCATTGAAAGAAGTATACATTTCAATTTTACTCACAGCTACTGACTGCAAACCTGATGGAACCATCATAGCTTAACTCCACACATGATTCTGAGATGTTTGACACCAGTTATATCACAAAGGTATTCAAGATTAAAAAGTTGATTTAGCAGTGCATGCAGTGCATTGGCATTGAAAGAATACATTTCAATATTACTCAAAACTACTGACTGCAAACCTAATGGAAACAACATAACATAACTCCCCACATGATTCTGAGATGTTTGACACCAGTTATATGACTCAGGCATTCAAACTAAAAAAGTTGATTTCTCAGAGCATGCAGGGCATTGGCATTGAAAGAATACATTTCAATATTACTCAAAACTACTGACTGCAAACCTAATGGAAACAACATAACATAACTCCCCACATGATTCTGAGATGTTTGACATCAGTTATATCACACAGGTATACAAGATAAAAAAGTTGATTTCTCAGTGCAGGCTGTTCCTTGGCTTTGAAGGAAGGATATATTTCAATTTTACTCATAGGTACTGACTTCAAACATGATGGAAACATCATAACATAACTCCCCACATGATTCTGAGATGTTTGACACCAGTTACATCACACAGGCATTCAAGATAAAAAGGTTGATTTCTCAGTGTATGCAGCGCTTTGGCATTGAGAGAATACATTTCAATATTACTCAAATGTACTGACTGCAAACCTAATGGAAACAACATAACATAACTACCCACATGATTCTGAGATGTTTGACACCAGTTATATCACTCAGGCATTGAAGATAAAAAAGTTGAATTCTCAGTGCACTCAGTGCATTGGCATTGAAAGAATACATTTCAATATTACTCAAAACTACTGACTGCAAACCTAATGGAAAGAACTTAAGATAACTCCCCACATGATTCTGAGATGTTTTACACCAGTTACATCACTCAGACGTTCAAGATACAAAAGTAGTTTTCTCTTAACATGCAGAGCGTTGGCATTGAAAGAAGTACAAATTTCAATTTTACTCATTGGTACTCACTGCAATCATGATGGAAACAGCATAACATAACTCCCCACATGATTCTGAGATGTTTGATACCATTTATATCACACAGGCATTCAAGATAAAAAAGTTGATTTCTCAGTGCATGCAGTTCATTCGCATTGAGAGAATACATTTCAATATTACTCAAAAGTACTGACTGCAAACCTAATGGAAACAACATAACATAACTCCCCACATGATTCTGAGATGTTTGATACCAGTTATATCACACAGGCATTCAAGATAAAAAAGTTGATTTCTCAGTGCATGCAGTGCATTTGCATTGAGAGAATACATTTCAATATTCCTCAAATGTACTGACTGCAAACCTAATGGAAACAACATAACATAACTACCCACATGATTCTGAGATGTTTGACACCAGTTATATCACTCAGGCATTCAAACTAAAAAAGTTGTCTTCTCAGTGCATGCAGGGCATTGGATATGAAAGAAGAATACATTTCAATTTTACTGAAAACTACTGACTGCAAACCTAATGGAAACTTCGTAGCATAACCCCCCACATGATTCTGAGATGTTTGACAGCAGTTATATCACACAGGTATTCAAGATAAAAAAGTTGATTTCTTATATTTTGCAGTGCGTTGGCATTGAAACAAGTATACATTTTAATTTTACTCACAGCTACTGACTGCAAACCTGATGGAACCATCATAGTATAACTCCCCACATGATTCTGAGATGTTTGACACCAGTTATATCACACAATATTCAAGATAAAAAAGTTGATTTCTCAGTGTATGCAGAGCATTGGCATTGAGAGAATACATTTCAATATTACTCAAAACTACTGACTGCAAACCTAATGCAAACAACATAACATAACTACCCACATGATTCTGAGATGTTTGACACCAGCTATATCACTCAGGCATTCAAACCAAAAAAGTTGGTTTCTCAGTGCCTGCAGGGCATTGGAATTGAAAGAAGAATACATTTCAATTTTTCTCAAAACTACTGACTGCAAACATAAAGGAAACATCTGAGCATAACTCTCCACATGATTCTGAGATGTTTGACACCAGTTATATGACGCAGGCATTGAAGATAAAAAAGTTGATTTCTCAGTGCACTCAGTGCATTGGCATTGAAAGAATACATTTCAATATTACTCAAAACTACTGACTGCAGACCTAATGGAAACAACATAACATAACTCCCCACATCATTCTGA